>NW_008581993.1:63615-66270 GCF_000691845.1 Merops nubicus
AGAGTACACGCACCCAAAACCCGCCACTTTTTTTTTTTCCCCCCCTCACTCTTTTTTTTTCCCCCCCATCCTAGGATCCAATGATAGCTGGACAAGTCAGTAAGCCCTTGCTGTCACTGCGGAGTGAAATGAATGCAGAGTTGAGAGGTGAGGACAAGGCAGCTACTTCAGACAACGAGCTGAATGAGCCCCTGCTTGCGCCTGTGGAATCAAATGACAGCGAGGACACTCCCAGCAAGCTCTTCGGTAAGTCTGTCTAGGTATTTCATTTCACTGCTACCATGTTGTCCGGAAGAGCAATCTTCCCCCCGTCCTTTTTTTTTTTTTTTTTCTCTTTCTTTCTTTTTTTTTTTTTTCCTCCTCATGGTTCACACAATTTCTTGTGAGTACGAAGGAGCAGCTCGGAGCGTGCAGGCGTGCAGCCCTCGGCTCCCATCGCAACTGGTTACCAGAATGACAGCCTCAGTCCTGAAAACTTTTGTCAACAATCAACTTATTTTATGCAAGTTGCAGGCATTTTATGTTTTCTTTTGATCTGTGGTCTCTAATGTTAAAAAATAGAGGGGGTTCATTTATTTGAAGTAGTTCGTTAGCATTTATTGCATTAGGTGCTGATGTGTCTCCAATAGTAGCAGCTTTTTCTGAGGCTGGATTAAACTGAAAAGTTAGTGTTTTATATGGTAAAGAAAAAGCTGGCTGAAGGGAGCTGAGACGTTCCTATACCCTGTACTGAGTAAACAAAGGCTAGCAAGGGTGCTGCACGTGGAGCTACTGGTTTGGGAATTTAAATTAGAAAAGAAACATTTCTTTTGAAGCCTGTGCAAAGAGAAATTGGTTTTTGAATTTTTGTCTGTTTTTAAATAGTTTAAATTATGCCAGAGAGCCGTAACCTTTCACAAGCAAAACAAAAGCAGCAAGAGTGGCACTGCAACCCAGACATCTGTCATTCAAACGGATGACACCCTGTAAGCCAACTCAAGCAACTCTGATCTCTAATCAGAAAAGGGAGCAGAGTTGTTGAGGCGCGTGCTTGAGTGATAGATGTTGATAGATGTCTGAGCTGGAGCAGCACTGTATGGTACATAGTGACATTTTGGATTTAGAGGGACTGCTCTCCTGAAGGAGTTCCTTTTAATTATTTCCATTCGTGACTTGAGACAAATCTTAATAGAAATGGAGCATTTCCTTATTTTACATGATCCTGTAGGTGGAAGTTGAAGGGAAAAAGATCTTGTTTAAAGGGAATGCAGCTTTAAGGGAGAGAGGGTGAGAGCCCATCTTCTGAGATTCAAGTTTTGATTTCATAATCTGTAAGGAAATCTGTAGCAGTGTTCAGATTTCAGTATTCCAGCTACAATAAGAGCTGCAAGATTTTCTTATACAAAAGAATACATGCAATTTTCTTTTAAAATGTTCTTAACCCCTTACTTAAAAGATAAAACAAAAAATGCTTTTCTAAACAACTTCACTACAGATATGGGAAAATAATAATTCAAAAACCCTAAAACTTAATTTCTGGATTACAGTAATGACCGTTACTGAATATCACATCCATTTTTAAGCACCCTCTTAGTAATCTTTGTTTCCATGGAAAGCATAATTTCCATTAGCAGTTTGAGTGTTCAAAAAGCATATAATAATAATTTTAGTCCATTTCATCTGGGAAAAAAGAATTGCAATGTCTAAAATTCAGAGGGCTATTACTTTTCTAAAGTAGTATAAATATTACCAACTGTGTTTATGTATTTTATTTGCTCAAATGTTTAGGGTGCATCTATTAAATAGAGCAAAGCACATACAGAATAAAAAATGGACTTTTGATTTGAGGGGAGTGAAATGTCTGTATATCAGCAAGTCTTGTAATAAAAGGCAGGATATTTTTGAGCCATTGTCATTTGGATGCTGTACAGTGATAGTGAAACAGAGCCAGACACTTGCATTAGAGTTGCCGTGTGGGATGTAGAAATGATGTGCAACAATATCTTGTCTCCTTCTGAACTGCAAATATAATTTATGTCCCTAAAAGCACTAACAAAAAAGCCACAAATTAATATGTTGTGTCTTTTCTATTGGTGAATGTAAGATGTTTACTAGCCTGATTCTTATACTGCTAATAAGATGTTCCCAAGTAAAGAAAAGTGGGGGAAATAGTTCAGCTTCCTCAGTATGGACTTATATACCATTTATCCAGGTTCTATTTCAATTATAAAGGCTACAGACCTTTTAGCAGCAGCCCTTGTCAGTTAATTTTAGTAACTTTGAGAACATAAAAGACAGTGGGGCTGTTTAGATAATGTTTGAGGACCAAATCAAGCAAATATCAAAAAAAGATCATCAGCCTTTATGTCATGGCTGCATCCTTTAAGACAGATTTACAGTAAACATTTAAATTAATTAAGTGTAGCTTTGTTTAAAGCTTTGATACACAAATATGGAGCATTATTCTATAGCTGTTTCTCTTTGTTTAATGTTATGTATAGCATGTTAGGAATGCATACTATGGGCCTTTCTTTGCAGTCTCAGAAATTCAATTATTTGTGCAGTTATTGGTGTGTGATAGCACAGATTGACAGTTTTCCACCTTTCTTTCATGTGATCAGAGATAAAAATTTTCTTTTTATAATATAGCATTTAATACGTGTTGTGTGAAAATTT
>NW_008581993.1:66284-130444 GCF_000691845.1 Merops nubicus
TCAGCAGGATAAGGGGGAGTGTTTTAGAAAGCCCGGGGGAAGAGACAGGTCCATAGAGAACAAAGTTTTTCTACACTGCTGCTGTCACGTTTTTAAAAATTTGTGAAAATCAGGCACTGATTTAGTTGGAATGAAGGGCCAGCATTTGAGTATCCTGTTGATGTTAGCAATATTTCACAAGTCTTATTTTCATATAGATGAACAAAGTTGAGCGATTAGCTGTAAAGAGCTTTCTTCTTTCTCTCCGGACATGTTCTGCTGAGCTTCTTTTGATGGATGGGTTTATTTCTGCAAGGACTTGCATTGCTCACCTGCACCTTTTTCTAAAACCCACCTCCTTTTTCTCAAACTTTCTTGTTTTGGTGTTTCACTACATATCATAGAAACAGTGTTGTTGGTTTTTTTTTTTTGTTTTGGCAGCAGATAGCAAAATTAATCATAAAAATGGTACCTCCTCACCAACAGTTTCTGCAGCAGGTAAAGAAAATGCAGGAGTATAATTAATTCTGTTTATTTTTGACTTAGGAAAATATGCAGTCAGCTTGTGTTTCTCTTGTGGGTGTTTTGCTATCAGTGACAAAAGAGGTGAATGCTGCAGCTCCTTGGGCCTCAGAAATACCAGCGCAAGCTGGGATGAGTTTTGGAGTACCTGAAATAGTTCCCACCTGGTGCACAGGTGTCTGGGAAGATGAACTTTGTCACTGTTGTGCAGTTGTTACCTGGGAGTGCTGACAGGAGCAGTTATGATTAGAGGGTTGTGCTTGCTTGTTGTTTGCCTGCTTGCTTTCTCGTGGTGGTAGCTGGTTTGGATTTTTTGGAAACAAAAGTCTGCCCTGTAGTCTGGGGGTTGGCATCTGTAATCTTCTGCTCAGGCGTTTATACCAGGGAATCCTCGTAGGTGCATGCAAAATGCTTTTGATACTGAAATCGTTTGAAACAAGAAGGGAGTAAAAAAACATGGTGAAAAATACTTTCTGAAGTGTAAGATGTTGGTAAAGGACTTCTTCTGAGCACACGTATTTCAGGATACACAGTTTTGAAGTGTGGAGTTAACACAGCTACAGTGCTTCAGTTAAATCTCAGTTTTGCTGAGAAGTATGAGGCAAAGATGCTTTGCAAGAGATCTTGTGGTGTAGCATTTACTCTTCAAAATATTTGTGATGCAGTATTTCCTATTTTAATCATGATGCAATTAAGAAACAGAGAAATTGAGTCTGACTGATGTTCCTGGTGGTGTCATTTTCAGACCAACTAGTCTTACTCTGCAATATGCTTCTGAATAGTACCCCAGGCCAAATGTCACAGCTCTCACTAGAGAAAGCTTTTGTTAATGCTAAAGGAGTAGCTTCACTTGAATAAACACATTGGGATTTGATCCTAAGTTAATTAATCCTAATTGCCATTTGATACATCATCTTTGAACAAGTTTAGAATAAATTAGAAAGTACTGGTCTGACAAAATCTTAGTGAGGAAAAACCCTTCACATTTAGCTCTGTAGTGTTAAAAGTGCTGAGATTCAAAAGCTGGCACAGACACCAGGGCTATGTTGTGTATAAAATTCTCTGTACAGTAAAAATCCCATGAAAGAAGTGGCTGGTCCAAGCACTGCAAGCCCCTGTGGACTGAGGCTGCCTTTTCTGATGTTGGATCCAGTCCTTAATCCATCCTTTATTGAAGGTAATTTGTGACATAATTAGATGATGGCAAAAGGAAAGCTGGGAATGCTCTTCCATGCTAAGGTAGTTTCACTGTATTGTAAAAAGTTGCTATTGGAGATGGAGCCTGTAGTTCTACACTTCAAACTTACTGAAACAACTAAAGCTGTAAGTATCTAGTGAGTGCAAGACCCAGCCTGTAATCCTGGAGTGTGTTTCCCAATTAATCACTGCAGGGCAGCAGAAAACTGACTGCTAATGTTTGGGTGTTTTTTTTTTCTTTTTTTCTGGCAAGGTTTTGCCTTCTTGAAATTAAATCTTAGGTTTCCTTTTCCAGGTCTGAAGATTGTGGTTTCATTTGGTTCACTACCAGTTTTTTTTTCCTTCTCTTTACATGATGCTGCATATGCTTGAAATATGGAGCAGGGACACACAAGTTAAATGAATCTGCACCCCTTTCCCTAAACAAGGGGTTGTTTTCAAAGTCCTGTGCTGGCTTTGGGATTTGGTTTCCTCATATTGTTACCTGTGTTTCAGAACCCTGTGCATCTTTCTGGATAAGCTTACACAGATACGCTGTAGTCGAACAAGATGCTTCTAGCTCATTGTAATTTGCTACTAGATCCTCGTGTTGCTCTCTAAGGAAAGGTACATGATACCTTTTTTTTTTATTTTTCAGTCGGGGTTGCCTTGATTAGAATTTATGGCACTGGAGTAATTTCAGTTACAAAGGATAAAGGACTAAATTGTCTTTTACCTCTTGAGACAGTGGTCTCTGCAGGTCAGAGCAGAGGTCATTGCCAGGTTGCTGTGAGGAAGCTCACATTATCGTCATTAACAGCACATCTAGCCTGTGGGGGGAAAAAAGGCCTTCAGTCTGAGAGCTTTCCTTTCATCAGTGTATTTCAGGGTGATTCACAGTGTTTTGGTTATATCCTCAAATTTTAAAGGCCTACAAGATCTCTGCCTGTCAGGAACACTGATGGGGTTTGCTAATTTCAGTGGAAGAAAGCCATGTGTGTTTGTACCTTTTGCTGCGTTTTAAAGCTCTGGTGAGTGTTTCTGTTCCAATAGGGCAGTTCGTGGCCCAAATAGTCTCAATACTAAAATAAGAGACTTCTTTTAGCTGCAGCAAACATCTAAAATAGTTTTAATCTGCATGTAAAGATTCTTGTCTCTTCTCCTAATTTGATTCAGTAATTTCCACACTGGATGCTTTGTTCTGTGACACTGTCAGTTATCCATGTCACCCTTAAGGGCCATAGGACCGATCCTGCTAGTGCTTGAATGTGTGATACTTTTATTAAAGCAAGTAATCTGAGGATTAGGAGCACTATTTTCTTACAAAAACTGTCAATGGGGAACGTTAAAGGGTGGCATGCTTACAGAGCCTGATCCATCTACAGGCTTGTAAGTCCTTTTTCTAAAATGGAGTGGCATCTGGCTTAATTAAGGGGTAAGTTTTTAAAGAATCTGAAGATCTGACTATGTGATTGCTATTTCTGAAGGCTATATTTGACATGAGCATTTTTAAACAGGTGTTTGCAAACAGTTAGGGACTTGAATAGCTGCTCTGAATAATGCTATTGTCTGATTCCTTGGCAGAGTCCTCACCCAAGTCAGTAGGGCTGCGCTTATGGGTGGGAAGGAAATGTCCATTAAGCCTAAAAGTGCTATGACTGCTTAAACAGAAAACACAATACAATAGTAAGAAAGTCCATCCTTAGCTCAGTGCCACTGCTCTGCCCAGGTGTTGCAGGTAGCTGGAGCAGTGGTGGTGCTGATGGTGGTGCTGATGCTAGCACATGTACACTCCAACTCTGAGGAGACAGGAGTTTTACCCCTTTAACCTTTGATGAAAGCAATATTGGACAGATGAAAGACAAATATTGCAGCCCCACTTATAAATTCCCTTGCTTGTATGGAAATAGGTCTCTTATTGCTGTGCCTGAACTGTGACAAAGACAACCTAAATAAAAAAAACAACCAAACAGCAAAAGCTATTTTGAGTATGGAGAAAATTAATTGTGGTTGTTTTTTTTTTTTTTTTTTTTCTAAAGATAACTCTGTTTGTTGTCATGAATTTTGAATTGCTTTTTGCCAATTTTTTTTTTGAGCTCAGTGTGTGCTATGTGTTTCTTAAATGAGGCTTGAAGTCTGTTTTTCTGTATTTATATACAGAATAACATTAGAGAGGGAAGGGAAAAAAAAGAAATCCTAGTGTGTAATTGGTATGACTGAATGACAAATAGTTCATTTTTAATTAGTTAATCTTTCTTCTCCTTGTCTTTGAAGTCATAAAAATAACAACAAACTTGTTTAAAAGCAACATAAATGGCTGGCTGTTTCAAAGGGGACTTGCTGGCTACTAGACAGTAAACAGGTAATTTGTGAAGGAACTGTTACTGTCTTTGATTGAGATCCTCGCCGGTTTGTGTTTTGAGATTAATAATAGATCAGACACTTGCACATTAAAAAGGAAGCAAACACAGAGAAGAGAAGGAAGGGGAATTTGGTGCTTCTGTTGGACTTCACATGGTGAAGCAAGTTCTCCATGGAAATGTGCAGGTGAGGCAGATGGAGGCGATGTTAGATTTGCCCAAATGTGCACATGGCACCACTTAACACCTCTCTTGATTTCCTTATGCTAAACAAAGACATAGCAAGTGCTTATACCAAGCTGGCACCCTGTCAGGGGGCAATCTGTATAAAGTTTCCTGCTGTCAGGTTAATAAATTTTTTAAAAATATCCAAAGGCAGAGGTAGCTGTAGGAAGCTCATTCTAACAGTTGCCATTCTCCTGTGGATCGTTTTTCCCTTTAATATCCTATGTAGCGTGTGGCTTCCCTGGTTGTGTTCCCTTCCTAGGTTTTGTTCTTTCTGACAGCTCTTTGTTTTAATTCTTTTTCCTTGCTAACCTGTTTCTTCCGTTGCATCCATCACCTGTGGCCCACTTTTTGGGGGAGAGATGGTTGGAGGATGGGAAGATCAGGTTTATTGCTTTTTGTACTTCAATTTAATTTTATATGCAGTATATTAATGTTTCTTCCATTAATGATTTATTTTTTGTCTTTTTATGACTACCACTAGGACTACCATTATCACTACCAAAATAACATCATTTTGCTAGTTACAAAGTGATTTCTGATGAGCTCTGTGGTAGAAGTTGCATTAAAATGACAACTAAATGAGAAAACTAATACTGAACAGGTGCAAAAGCAGAAAAATATTAAATGCCATAATTTGTGAGTTTCGGGAGGAATTTTGCCATGGAAATGGTTTGGTATTTGTTAGCCTAAAGTCTCTTTTTTTTCTCCTTTTGCACCATATAAAAATCAAAATCAATATCAGTATGAAACAAAGGAAGATTTGTATTGTGACATGTCCTGCTTTATGTTGTGATACTGCTTTGATGCTCTCGGAAGCAGGACTAAGCCCTTTTACTTTGAAAGCAGAGGTCATCTAGAGAAGAATAGTACCTCATCCTGTCTGGCTAAACAAAACCTGCTGTTTTCAGAGAGACTTGAAATTGGGTTTGTTTTCTAGGTATTCCAGGGATATCTACATCTACCAAATCCATGCACAATACATACCTCTGCCACTCTGAAATGTTCAATGCTAAGCTACTGCTTGTGTATTTCTAAAAGTAGTTTGGATTTCTGGTTTTGTTTTAGAATATACAAGAAGAGTTTTTGAGAGAGTGGGAATTTTGGGTTATGTATCAGATTTCCTTTCTTTTCAGAAATGAAAACCATAATTTTAATTTCCATACAGTTTGAAGTTTTCTTAAGGAAAGCTTTATGCTTCTGAAAACAAAGCAATCGTGCTGCTTGAAAGTGACTATAAAAGTTAAATATAATATATACATAAAATATGTCAGTGTGATTTGATGTAAATTATTTTAATGCAAAAAAACCACCACGCTGATTCCTAAAACAATTCCATATTACTCTAAAGATTTGAACATTACACAGAAAAGAACTAAAGATTTTCTTCTGTTAAGTACAGTATTTGCTATAACCACATATCATTAGATTGTTTCTTTGAGCAGTGTGGAGTTTATAGGAGCACATTAATACCAGCTTTTAAAAACATCTTTGTGCTTTTCAGTTCAGATGGTGGTTGTATGGTTTGTTGACCATTAGAGATTCTATTAAGTCATTTTCATTTCCTAGCTCAGTCTCCTATCTGGCATAGTCCTGCTTCTTAAAATCTTGTTTTTACATTGTTGAATAAAGAATTATTAGCAGCTGATTGCCTTCCAGCAGAAGATAAAGGAAGTCCTCTCCCAGAGCACCCCAGACACAGCCTGGGCTGTTCCTCCCACCACAAACACCAAGGCCTGCAGAGTAGAGAGTCAGTAAAATCCCAAGTGCTCCCTTCACTTTCTGCCCCTCTTCCCCCTCGCAGCCAGGTTTGGAGCCATTCCCCTCTCCTGCACACACAGCTGGAAGCACATCCAGCTGTGCACAGGCAGCTGTTGCTCAAGCTCTACTCAGATGCATTTTGTCTCCTTCTCTCAAGGTCTGCTTTAGGTTTCCATGCTTTGTTTGAAGCTCAGTGTTTGGAAGGGTTTGTTCCCTGAAGAGGAGGATCTAAAACGTGTGTTTAATCAAGAAGCTGGAATTGCTTTTCAGTAAATATACCTTAAGGCATACTCTAATATATTGTACTATTAAGTAGGTGTAATTATACCTTGTGCTAGCACAGTATTAACTGGAAAGGAAGGAAGATGATTTGAATGCAGTCTAATCTCTTGAGCAAATACAGTAGGGGGCAGTTTTTGTTTTCTTTTGCATACAATTAGGATTTGTTCACACGGCGTAGAGATGTCCTGTTTGCTCAGTGATTTGAATAAACACGAGGCCAGATTCTGACAGGCCTCAGGTGACCACCCATCACATCTGCATGAAGACCACAGATTCCAGTGGGGGATTTCTCCTACCAATACTAACATGCTAAGTGGCCTCCACCTCTCTAACGTGGTCACTGCTCTACAACTTCCCATGTTCTGGAGCTAAAATCAGCTAGGCAAACACACTGACAGGGAGGAGCAGCCACTCTATAACCATGCTGCCTTCATATTCAACAAAAGGTGAATTTTTGAACCAGTCACAGGGTCACTGTGGGCTTCTGTTGCACCATGGAGGTACATCTGTGCACTGCAAAGTCTCTGCAGCTCCACCTCTGCCTTTCTGCCGTGGATTTGGAACCTCTGTAAAGCTTCCATAACGCTGGAGAAGTTTTTTGGGCGTTATTCGTTGGACAGGTAGAGCAGGTTATCATAATTAGGCATTCAAAAATAATTAAGGACCATAAGTGGTAGTTGTTACTGAAACAAAAACATGACTAGAAAAAATAGCAACTATTAGAACAGTGAGGGAAAAGAAATTACATAGATATATATGAGCTCAGAGGTGATTGTAAATGTACAGGCTTGATATTTCTCCTCCTTTCTTAAGCTTCCTTGCCTGAAATCGTAAATATTTGGGACTGCAAGCTACAAATCTCTCTGAAGGACAAACGAAATTTACTACTTGAAGAAAGCAGAAAATGAAAATACTTTCAAAATAATTTTTCAACTAATTGAATATACTTTACTCTAAGCACAGTAAATCGAATAATAATATCCAGCAAGAAAAGCATCTGCATAAGCCATTTGAGTTGTTGTGGTTTTTTTCCCCTGGTATGAGGAGCGGGAAGGAAACTCTTGTGTGGCTCTGCTGTTGAGATTTGATGCATTGCTCTCAGAGCCTCCTTATTTTAATGGCGTGGATACAGCACAGTGAACCTTCTCATAACAGTTGCTGACAAGAAAAAAAAAAATCTTTCAATCAGCTGGTCCTGCTCGCTCTGCCCCAGCCCCCACATCTCTTTGCTTTTATGAGGCAATGAATAAAAGAAGGGCCAGATGATGCAGAGGTTTACTCAGATGAGATGTCCTAGTCAATGAGCAACTTTGGATGTCTGGGACTCTGGCTTGTGACCCCAGACCCCAGCGGGATTGGATTTGGGGGCTGAGCCTTTCTCACACTGCTGTTATCTTCTCGTTTGTGTAAAATGATAGCTGGTGTATTTTGAATAGCACTTTACATATTTCAGCCTTGCACGTGGCAGCAGCCCCCCAGTCTGGAGTAAAGGCTGGTGTGCTTCTGGTGTGCTACAACACCGTGTATCCTCTTAGCAACGGCGGTGGGGCTGTACTGGGAGGGAGATGGAGGGCTGGAGGGAGGGGTGTGGTTTATACTCACTCTTAAAACTCAAGAGCAAAACCTTCACCTTTACCAGAAAGAGGAGAATTAGGCTGTGTCTTCCAGTAGTTAAAAAAAAATAACAAAATTCTAGGCTCTGGTCAGGTTTTTGATTATTTATTTTTAATAACCCATTTTTCTGTGGGTTGTTTTTTTCCTTTGGGCTCCTATAACTGCTGTATTTCAAAACGGGTTAAAACAGTGGTTTTTTTTAAAAAAAAAAAAGTGTGTGGGGTGTTCCCTAAAAGACAGCTTACTGCTGACTACTTTATTTTGCTTATATCTGATATTTCTTGTGGTATTCAGATGGTTGTAATAGACTAGCACAAGAGCTGCATGTCTTGTCATCTGTACTGTATCAATACGTTTTTATAATGATACAATAACCTGAACCCTGTAACAGTTTATGATCCATTTGAGAATTCTTATGGATTCTCAGAGTGACGGAGACCTGAAAAAAGAACTTGACTGCTTTAGCAAAACTGGTGCTGTGACAGGAAAAACTAGTGTGCCTGTGATTTAGTTGCTAAGGAATCATATTGATCTGATTCGTCATTAAACTTTTAAGTTTGGGGAAAAAAAAAAAAAGTCAAGCTGGTTGAAGGTGGAAAAAACAGTGATGTGATTGTGAGGGTCTGCAACACAGGTAAACTGTGCCACACTACTACTGATATTGATTTGCTGTGATTAATAAATATGATTTTATGCATTACCCATGTACTGTATCTATAATAGTGCTTTTTTTTAGAGCAGAAGAAAATTGCTTCTTGCTCTTTATTTTTCATTGACTATTTTTAGTCAATGATAAATAAAGAACTTTAACAGCAGTCTGCATACAGGAAAGACAGGACTTTAAAACAGAAATGTAGCAGTAATGAATAAGCACACAGTGAGCTGCACACACGCAGCCATCTTAACATTTGTAATGGTGCTAATTTCCCACTGCCTTTTAAAATATGCTTCCACATGAGCTCTCAAAACCCATAAAAGCTTGGCATGTAAAGTAAATTGTTTGTCACTTGCTGACGACCTGCCATATTTATTGTCAGGAGAAATGGACATTAGTTGGAAAAGCAGTTGTTAAAGGCCAAACAATTTTTAAAGATGGCAAAGATGTGCAAGGGCTTTCCTTTTTCTAACAATGAGCCACCCCTTCAGACATCAAAAGACAAGATAATAAGACACTTCAAGCACAATTCAAGATTATATTCAACATCTAAAGGCTCATCTCTTGTCAGTTTGCATTTACTCTCCCAGGGATGTGATGCTTCTATCATCATTCTGTCAAGAGGAGTCTGGCAGAAGCGATGAGGGCCCCTCATTTCACACACTTAGTGTTTTTTATCAAATAGCCCACGCTCATTCTGATTCAGCCAAAATGGAGGGATAATTTGAAGAAGGTCATGCACAAGTACAAAAATCTTGTGCTGATTTGTGTGATTAGAAGGCATTAAAATTGCACGTTTATGTTAGTTCTGAGATATTTTGTCAGTTTATTTAGTAATACACTGTTGAAGCATTAAAAATGTTTTTAAAGGAAGAAGGAAGTTTGCTTAAAACACACACTGTTATTTAGCAAATATTTTGAACAGTGAGCTGTTCTAAATGGAATTATTTTAATATAACCTTAAAATGCATTTCCCTCCCCTTTGAGAGTGGGATGTTCAAGAGCTCCAGGGGTGAAATCTTGGCCCACTCAGGTTCATTAGGATTTTACTCACTGGTCAGTTCATCCTTGAAAGTTTTGATTTGGGAGGCTGAGTTTAGCATATTATCTGTATAAATGAAGCCTTTCTAACAGCTTAAGTAGGCATACCTGAGGGCAGACTAAAATAGTACAGCACCAGCAGGGTTAGCTAGAGATGTTACCACACCAGACCTTTGATTTGGCAGATGGGTGTGTTGTGCCCTATTAGTGTCCCGTTCTGGAATCCAGAGGTGGGATAGTGGAGTTGTGCTGCCCGAGGACATATTTCCAGTCTCTTCCCTCCCCTTTCCACTCTGCAGACTTGCAATATGGCATTGTATGTCCTATTCATAATAACTTTTCCATTGAATGGAGTTCTGTGTTTTGGAGAGCCTTTGTGGAAGGAGAGGGACATGACCACAGAAGCAGTTCTCGATTTCATAGGGCTTAGGTTAATGATGGAAGTACTAATTACTAGAGACATCATTTGAGAAGCCATTTTATTAATCCTAGTATAATCATTTGGTGTTACATGTTCTCAAGTAAACCTTAGTGACACCTGCAAAGCAGGGGTCAGGAAACTTTTAAAATTGTAAACCTTGATCAGTAGCAAGCTTTTAGGCATGCACCCTCAGTATACATACGTTTCTTTGTAATTTATATATGTACTACTGTAGTAATGTGTACATCATAAAGCATACACAAAAATAAATATTAAAAAAAAAAGAGATGAAGATGAAATAATTTTTAAAAAAATATCTTTAAGTGGTTTTGGGGGTAAAAAACCAATTTCTTCTTGCACACCAATGGATTGTCTTGCACACCCCTTGGGTTGTGCACACCCCACAACTGGAAAACACTACTGTAAGTGGACCAAGAACTGACACTATAATAAGTGAACTGTCTGTTTAGGCATCCTGTGCTCAAAATCCTCACCAAAACAAATGGGCCAAAAGCTCTTTTTATTTTCATATCTGCTGTCTTGCCAAATTCAGCGTGGGTTCCCCAAAGGCAAGGGAGAGCAGAATTTAGCTCTTTGCAATTTCAACAGCCTAAGTCAAGTCCTGAGCAGGATGTTGAATCTATTTAAAATGTGCAGTCACTTTGCTTATACAGGCTTCTAGCTTTTCAGGAAAGAAAATAAGAGCGGTGCTTTAGCAAGATGCTATTTTTTGGCATCTCTATTGGATGTCATGAATGAAACTTTTCTGAGGATTTCTTTTGTGGTAGGTATTATTTTCATGTCATCTGGATCTTGCTACCTCTTGTCTTGGCATTACACAGCTCTTTTTGCTAACAAGTAATATGAAGATCTGACAGGGAGAGGCACAGAAAGGTGGGATGGAGTAAAACTGTTCTCCTCATTCCTGACTTCTTTGATTTAAGCAACAAATGTAAGAAGACCAGTGTGTGTTGTGCGTGCAGCAGGCTCCAGCGTGCAGAGACCACACATGGACCATGGAACACGGGAGGGGCAGGCATCCTCTTCTCCATTGAAACCAGTGGGATGTGAGGCTGCTTAACCCCTCTTAAACAGGAGCTACTGCTGAGGGACTCGGCTGGAGCTGCTCTGAATTTTGAAAAGGGAATTTATCAGCCCTGATTCGAAGGAATGTGCATTTGGCCTTGTGAGGAAAAAAACCCCAAAGCCTCTGCTCTGTGGTTTGCCTTTGCTCACCACGAGGGAGAGGCAACCTGCAGTCACGGGATGCTCCGAGGGGCTTCACCGCACGGGCGTGGGCAAGCTGTGAGCAAACTGTCAGGAAGACAGATGGAATCGCTGGCTGACCTGCTGCTGAGGTAGGCTAACAACTTCCACCTCACAGGTATGGTATTTATGCTGCAGTGCAGAGTGACTTCTCAAAGGAATTTGCTCTCCTGCACATGTAAATGCCTTTGTGTATCTAATACATCAAAGTAGTGTGCAGTATTTCCAGGGAACTTAGAAGAAGAAGTGAGTGTGCATTTAAACAGCTGCAGATGTTTAAACTGCCAGACTGTTATGTCCAGAATAAACAGCATTTCTTACTCTCACTGGAAAGGCTTTTCTGCTTTATTCATATTGCCTATCTATAGTCAGAAATTTGGCTCCTTTTTGCTCAATTATTCTGAAGGAGAACTTGTGGCTGTTTCCACGTCAGTGTGAATTCTCTGTGCATCCAAATCTGCTCTGCTCCACACTGTCTGCTGGAAAGCCAACATTCTCTGAGACTGAGTGGGGAGACAGAGATGCCTCCTTTGCAGGGTACTTGTTGTCAAAACATTAAGGAGTGACAAAGATTGAAGGGCAAATATGACCTCAACATGTGGTTGTGCAAGATTCATAGTACCACTGGGGAGAGGACAAGTGGTCTCTCTCAAAGGCTTGTATTCTGAACAGAATTTGGTTTCTAATAGGACAGGATTTATTTGCTGAAATTTTTACTGGGTCACTGGGCCCACTCAGGCCTCTGGTTGCTATCTCTGCATCACTGTCTTGGTGAAGTTGTTCACTGATATTTATATTCATGAAACATCAGATCCTGAAACGCTGTAGTGCATGAGGAGAGGTGAGAAGAGTGACTGCAAAGTTACAGGACCCTCAGTATAAATTCAGCTAGGCTTGAGTCTGTTCCAGCTTGCTTGTGTATCTTCCTTACTCACCCCTTCCTTGCAGCTCTTGGAGGCTTCTTCCCCTGTGCCTGGGGATGTTGTCTTGGCAGCCTTCTCAAGCATGAATGTGCAGAAAACAAACACTAGTAACAACTGCTCTTAAAGGTCTGCAAATTGTTTTCCATCTGCTCTCAGACCCCAAACTGTGGAAGTTGTAGGGATACATGCAGGGAAGCTAATGCAAATCCTCACTGCCAGCAAACAAACCAAGCATCCCCACACTGAGCAACAGCTCTTTGTTTAAGAAGTATTTAAACTGTAGCTACTGTGCAGTCCATTGGAAGCACATGCAGTAGGATCCAGGAGAAGAAAATTAATTCCCAGAAATGAAGATAGAAGAGCTGCTATGTTTAAGGCATTATGAATGGGTTTTATCTTTCAACCTATCCTTCCACGAGTAACAGGGGCAGGTAGCACCTTCTGCTGAAGTAATTACATTGATTTGCCCTGTGCTGTGCACCCAGCTGCTTCTGAGCCACTCTCAAAGCTGTTCTGGCAAGAGCTACCTGGTGCTTTAGAGAAAGCATCATGTGGTAAACAAAGTTCAGATGTGTGGTCGTGAGGAGGAGGACTGCAGTTGGTGTGCATGAGCGTGGAGATCCTGAAGCCTAAATATTCAAACCTGAAGCTCTGTTAATTTCAGAATCCATCTGGAAAAGCTGGAGTAGCAAATTTGGCATTGGTTGTTAATTTTCAATGTACACGAAGGTATCTTTCCCATAAAGCCCACACTAGTGTGCAAAGAGGCTGGGAGGAGCGTGCACTTATGTAAAGAAAGTGCCTATTTAAGCTCTCACAGGATGCCACTTTGAGTAGTTCCATATGCTTCTGGGTTAGTGTTTACATGAGTTGGCTGTGCATTGTTTTCATGGGTAAATGGAAGTGAGTATGCATGCATAAATGTGTTTCTGAAGATACAATTCAACCTTTGTGTTACCATGCAACTGCACATTTTTAAACTGTGTCTTTGACTGTAACATCTCCTCTTAGAAAATTCCTGCCCAGCAAACAGCTCATTAAATCATTGATAAGATTCTGCTAAACAAACAGTGGCTAACACAAGGATCAGTCCCTGACAAGCACATGCACAGAAAGTTGAGCTTACCCGCTCCTCTGAGTGCTTTTGTGGGTTTTCTTTTGAAGTGGAGCCTGTTGTTCAAGCCTCGTAGAATTATTGAAATTATTGAACTAGCTACTAAATAAATAATGAAACCCATAGCTATGAAATATTTTTTGCATTTTTAAAACCATTAGCATATTTTGTAACTTTCTCTCCCTCTTTCCCCTAAAAAGACTTTCACCAGCTCTTCCCTCAGTGTCAGGAATTCTCAGTAGCAAACGAAAAAAAAAAAAACCCAAACCCAAGAGCAACTAGTTTTGCAACTCTTTCTATCATTGAATCTTCTGGTCCCTAAAAGCCAGGCTCTGACATCAGGATTTCAGCCATATGTCCCTGAAAAATACAAGTATGGAAACATTCACTTTTGCTGAGGAAGCTTAACAGCTCTGAAAGTAGAAAAAAACATGTGCTGGTATTAGTCAGGTACAATAGCAGGTGCTGAAGGTTGTTTTCTCACTTGTGCTTTCCAGCATTCACTGAAATGATTCACAATTTGCAATTACTTGGCAATATGACGTTTTGGCTGTAGTTTTCTGTGTGTAGGAAGACATATCACAATTTTTAGATGTGAAAAGTGTTGTTTTTTGAGGTGGCTGGTCCATGTTGAATGTGTTTGGTGTGATAGTTTGCAGGTTTAAGTGTGTAATTCAACCCAGAAAACATCCTTCCCCCTTAAATGATTCAGAATATGTTACAATGAAGTCAGTTAAAAGTAAGTAAAAACAAGTGACACTGGGTATATCTTTAAAAAGTGGTTTTATAAGAAGTAAAGGCTTAAGAGGCAGCAATGAGAACTGATCTTTCAAAACAAAGCCTCTTAATAGAGTTACAACTATTTCTTTGAATGTTTTTTTGATTAGAGGGTCTTTTTGGTTCCAACATGAATTTGAAGGAGGCACATGAATGCCTAGAGGCTGGCTGTGTCTCACCTGCAGTGAAGTTCAGGTGCTGGTATAAAATAAGAGGATAATGGAATTTGTGGCATTCTGAATGTAGGTATTTCTCAAACCAGCTGTAGGGAGGAGAGGGCTTTAGTACTGTTCTGTTGTATTCCATTGACTGCAGAGGGCTGTGTAGAGAGGTAGGAGCAGTGAAGACTGGCTGCTCATCAGTGGTCCAGAAAGACAATTTGGTGTAGCTACTTAGTGTGTCCTAGAATACCTAGAACACATGGGGAGATCTGTTGCAACACTGGGAAATGTGCTCAGTGCCCTTTCCCATTCACATGCTGTGATACTGGTTCTGAAATAATCTCTAATCTTTCCAGTCCAATCTGCCTTTTCTTAGAGACAGTTGTTATGGGAGTGCAGATAAGAGCCAAAATCTGCTTGCTTAATGAGAGGTAACAAATGACAGTGGATTCAGATAGAACATATATAAATGCTTCTTCGTGCTGGAAAATGCAACTTATAAATGTAGTACTTATAAAACAGTCAATAGTCATTTAAGAATGATTTTTTTATGGAAGGTCATTTTGCTGGACTGCTCCTGTCCAAAGAGAGGACTTCTGTGATGCACTTTAGCTTCTGCCAATGTGCGTATTTTAGCCCCAAAAACAGGATGAGTTACAAGAACTGGGCTTGTTTACTGTGCTTTATTTTTCTATAAAGTAGCTTGAGTTGAAAATATATTCATGCATTTTAAACAAAGCAGAGACCAAAAAAAACCCTCAAAATAACCCAATTGTCATAGCAATACCGTGCAGCATTGCTTAAATTTTTAAAATAGGAGCTTAAGCAATAAAATGAAACTTAGTACCATGAAATGCTAAAACACTTGCCTCCCAGTTTGCTTAGTTGCAGTTCATGGAATCTCCAGCTCCATGCAGTGTGATGGGGATGTGTGGCCTGTAAGTCAACAGAGGAGTTTTGCTGTAAGGATTTGATGAACTGTCAAGGGGAATTAAGGGAGCCTTGCCTAGGATGGTGGCAATATGTAATAACTCCAGGAGAGATGCTGCCACCATCCTACCAGGCCCTGATCTGGACACCAAGCAGCACCTTCAGATGCGGGGATGAGGAAGCAAGGGGTAGCTGAATGAAACCCACACAAGGATTTGGCACATCTGGAGACTGTGTATCTAGTAAAGCACAGTGGCAGTACAGCTGAAGAGGTATTTACAACCTTTAAAGCCATCCTGTTCTTCAGGATGTGATCCTTCTCTCCTCGGGGGAGGAGTCCAGTGAAAACCTATGGAGTGATATTCCTCTCCCCTGTCTCCTCATTTACTTATCTAGCCTAGAATTAGCTCCTACTGCTAGAAGGAATATTTATTTATATTTAGTAGCTATTGTGTGTAGCTTGGCTGTATTCCCATGACACAGGACCTCATTCCTACCTAACCTCATTAAGGTCATTTACACCCAAAGTCAGTGTGTGCAAAATGCTATCTCGGCAGGAAGGGAATGTGTTACGCCTACTTAACACGGGTCTACCCATGGTGCAGTGCAGGAAAGACTTTTCTACTTTGGGATTATGTTTTTATCTCAAATGCAGCACAGCAATATAAAAGCCATAAACCCATTTATTTTTTATAATCATGTATTGCTGTAAGTCACAGTTTTAGCTGACATTCCCTACTCTTTATTGACCTGTTTTGTGAGATTTTGTAAACTAGCTAATAAACCTTTGCTTCTGCTACTGTTAAGTTTAATGCAGTACGTTACCTTTGCAGCTGAAATAAAAACTATGGTTTAGATAATTAAAAAATGTTCAAAATGTCTTAACAGTAAACACTTCGATATTTGTTCACAAATACGCTTTTAGGTTGCATCCTTCTCAACACAGGACATTTTCACTGATTCATCTTCAGTGTCCCTATTTAAAGCACCGATTTCTGAGTTTGGATTTAACTTGTATGCCTCAGGCAGTGCCAATTGCACTTTCCCATAACCAAGAGGTAAAAAGCCTAGGGTGGTGGAGGCTGCTTGGGGCAGTACTGAGTGCAGCAGACACAGTTCTACTTGGTTGTGGTCTTTAGAGAGTAAGGTGGAAATTTAGACCCTAGTTGTGGAACTTAGTGAGCACTATGGGTCTTTTTGTTAACCCAGACAATGATGTGACTCTGATTCTGATGGTGAATCTAGTGCACGTGTCAGTGAAAGATTCTATCCACCAACTTGTTGGGTGTCTGTTGGATGAGAAGAACCTCTGCTGTGGATGAGTGGTCTCATGACTGGAACTGTGTTGGTGAAGGGAAGCATTGGTACAGGAGTAACGTGGCATCTATCATGGTGGGAAGGTGGGTTGGAGTACAGCAGTGGGGTGCAGCTGTTAATACAGTGTTGAGATGGGCTTTAGGCTTCCTGCTGGAGCCATCTGCTGTAGTTAAAGTAGCAGGAATGATTTGGGGGGACTAGAGATCTTTCTCAGGACTGTCTTCAGTGTCTGTGTTGTCAGGGAGCAGTGAGGCTGGCTGTTCTCTGAGAGAAGGTGAGCCAGAATTGGAGGTTCACCCCCACTGATGGGGAGTGGGTCCTGTGGGGTGTGAAGCCAGGTCCAAGGCCTACCCCCAGATAGGAACAAATGAAAACAGGGCCAAAGAGAGGACTAGAGACAAACCTGCAACATACATACGAGAGTGTGGCTCAGGGGGACAAACTACCTACAGATCCAAGGCTCATTCAGGAGGCAGGGTCAGAGACAGGCACAGCTGAAATGCAGCTTAAGCAAGGGTTGGATGCTCAGGAGTCCCTGGTCCATAGGCAGGGTGTGTAGGAGGCCACCCCAGCGCATGAAACTGGGGCCACTACGGCCTGTTGGTGCACTCACAGCTCTGACACTGCCCTTTCCTCACTGGCAGCTGGAGATGAACTTTGAAGTGTCTTCTAACTCTGCAATAAGCAACTTAACAGGAGTCCTGTGATGAAGTGTCTAGTACAGGCAGGTAAGACACCTCCTGGGGCAGGTCTTGTTGCTCTGCTCAGGCCAGTGGTGCTCAGCAGTGGTGTATGTGAGGGTTACTCCAGCCCCAGGATGATGCTGTTCTCTCAGTCTGCATAGCCCAGATTTAAGGGAAGGTTTGTGAACTTCTCCATCCTTGTTGATGCTATGAAGTCTCCTGGGTGGAAGGGCTTTGCTCCCCACAAACCTCAAGCAGAGGAGAAAGCTGCCTTCTCAGAGCCTCCTTCCCCAGCCTTATGAGCCTGTGAAGACTGGTGGCACTGTGTTAGGACCTCGTATAACAAATAGGACTTACAGGTGTAAGTGAAGACTTCCTAGCTTCTGCCTTTAACATTTTTTTTTTTTTTTTTTTTTACCCTTTATAATGCTTATTTTCAGTTAAAATATTTCAATTCAAATAAGAACAAACAGTGGTTAGGAAAAACACTTTCCCCAAATTTAAGGATGAATCTGAGTTCTCCTGATCTTTGGAGCTTTTGTGGAAGGCCCTTCAAGCTTATCTCAGGAGTAAATTTTCAATGTCAGCTTTCAGATTCCCCAAGGATCTCTGCTGGTGGTGGCCGTGGAACACCACGCTGCTACTTCTGATTATTTCTTCTGTGTGTTAAACCTGGGTTGTCTTTTCCAGCTATTGTCCTTTTAGTGAAGTAGTTAGGAAAGCATGTTCTATTTGTAGCACGTTCGGGTTGATGCTGCTCTGGTGATAACTGGCTATTGCAAGTTAGTGGTGACTGTCAAAGGAATGAATTTTATGCCTGAGGAATATTAATGTAAGGTGCTCATGCATACAAAAAGAAGTTAGTTGAAATTTACATAACACTTCCTGCACCTGCTTGGATGAACTGTTGGATTATTGTGCCGGGCTGCCTCAGTTCAAACGCTTCAGCTTCTGCCATTCTCAATGGATTAGTAAAAATAATTGTGTGGTTTGACAGAGGAATTTATATGGTGTTTGAGAGTCTTTGAGCAAACACTAGAGAGTGAAAAATACATTATAGACCTGGTGAGCCATGCGGTGGGGAATGTAAACTAAAGCAGTGATATATCTTTAGGAGTTGTTTCCCTTTTACTCCTCGTGAAACGCTTCCCGTTTTAACCAACTGCGAATAAATAACAGCTGTGGGGTAAAGCAATGAGTTCAATGTATTAAACTGTAACTATCATGCAATATTTACAGAAGAATAATGGAAATCATTACGCTTTCCAGAGGTGAAGCTAAATTTGATCTCTCAGGACATGCTTAAAAGCCAGGTTCAACAGCAAAAGATTATATTTTAAAAAGAGTGCAGCGTTTTCCTTATGCATGTGTTTACATGACTCCTCAGACTTTGTGATGAGAGAGAAAAGTTGCCTTTATTTGTTAAGATGGAGACAGTTAAGTCTTCTAATCTCCTCAACTACTTATCTCCTTTGGCTTGTTCCTCCTGTTTAAGAATGCAGTAGTTATTGATACCGTAGATGTTGACTGTTAGATTCCCACAGCTGCACTAACTGTAATAGGAGTTGAAACAGAGTTGTTATAACCTATACACCCAAGGGTCATATGGAAGACAGAACAAAATGAGATGGTAAGGGTAAAGCACTTAGTGTACTCCAGGTTTCCTATGTTTAAAAAAGTGTTACACTGCTTAGAGGTCAAATCCAGGTACCCAGAAGATGATAACACGGAAAACAGACTTGTGGTTGAAAGTACAGCTGTAAACTTGCCAGCTGAGATTTATGAAATACAGTATTTACAATTTTAAACCAGTTAATTTATTTTTCTTGAATTATGTTTGCGTTTACTTGGTACTACACTTATTCCAAGTCGCTCTGGACTTACACTACTATTCTAGATTTAAATAATGTGATCCTTTCCCCTTTTATAGCACACTCTATTTCTAAGTTTTGAAGCTTTCTTAAAAAAAAAAGCTTCAGAACATCATTGAATCTCATTTCACTTCATATAGTTAGAGAGGCCTTGAAGACTAAGAAAACCAGGAAAAATTTTTCACCTGTTGCTTGTCTATGTTAAATTAACATCAGATCTAATTACTCTTATCTGTATCATACCTGACAAACAATTCCCTAGTATTACATGAGGGCACTCAATAATTAAACTAGAGTTAAACCACTTCAGGTGATGCTGGGAGATACTGTAAATATGCTGGAGAGCAGGCAAGCCTTGAGAAGTGTCTGGGAGCTGTCTGCTCTGCCTCAGTAGATGATGATTACTTCTGTCTTTATGCTGTTAATGAACTTGGTGCTTTGGGGATATGCAGCAGGAGCAGTTATGGGTTTATCAAAGAGCCATGGTTTTCATTGTGTTCTAGCACTCATGACCACACGTGCTCATTTAAAGGCAATTAACATTAATGTACTTGATAGCTTTTTGGGTAGGAAGATGATTTAGCCTGTGTTTCTAATAAGGTTTCAGCTTGTAGCATTGAGGCTTAAGTACTGTAGTTGCATGGTTTAAATCTGTCTCAAAAGCTTAAAAACCCAAACAAACAAAAATCCCATCCCAAAAAAGCACCCCCTACATCCCCCTCCAAATCAAACCCAGAATTGTTTTCAGGCTTTTCAGTATGTAGGATACTTCAGTAGGCAAATGTGGTCAGTGGCATCAGGACAGTCTGTTGAAGCCATGGTACCAGGAATTTGGGGTTGTTAACCTCTGAATGCCAGGGAGTGTTCAAGCAAGAGGGGAAGAGCTGTATGAATAATGCACTCTGTAGTACCAAACAGTGACAGGCCAGCCCAGCACAGCTTGTGAGCTGCAACCCACAACCTTGTTACAAATCCATCCAGTAGCTCTGCACTATTCTGAACTTCTTAGGAGGCAATGGTGGTGATGGGGAGGTGGTGGGTTTCTTTGTGCTTTTATTTTGTGGAGTAGGGGAGATGATGCTGATAGGTGGTTCTTGGTTCCAGCCAAATTGAGTGGCAGCATCTGGCCTCTGTCTAGAGCTCAACTGGTAGAGGGAGCCAGAGGCTAACACTTAATTTTGCCCAAGAACTTGTGCTTCTGAGGGGTAGTAGCTTGTGGCTCCCAGCTCCCCACTTACCATGGATGCAGTAGAACAAAAGTTCATGCATGGTTCCATGTTCTTCTGGCTTCTGAACCTTATACACTGATGACCCCTATGTCAAAGTTACCATCTGCCAAGGGTTAGTCTCTGAGCTCCATCAGGTTCAAATGAAGTTCACAGTATTTTGAGGTGTTCTGTTCATGGAGTTCAAGTCACTGGGCTGGATCTTGAGCCCAGAATTCCTACCACTCTTTGGTGATACCTACAGGTGTTCAGGCACGTGCTGCTGGGGCCAAGCCATGACACCATATGCTACAAAAGTGTTGTCACTGGATCAGCTTAAGGAAACTCACTGTGTTTAGCCTTCAGCAGCTCTTCAAAACCCCTCATGCTGCAAAGCATGGACAGTTACTGTTTTAATAAATTCTTTCCTGATTTAAGATTAAAGGCTTGGCAGTTTGTAAATTAATTATTAGCTTATGTTGCCTTATGAAAAAAACAGATGGTTTAATAAAAGTCTACTCTCTAGCTGCCTTTG
The DNA here is from genome assembly GCF_000691845.1 of Merops nubicus. NCBI lineage: Eukaryota > Metazoa > Chordata > Aves > Coraciiformes > Meropidae > Merops > Merops nubicus. The sequence continues at coordinate 87,103 of NW_008581993.1, forward strand.
CAACATCTGAAATTTTCCTTCTCATGAGAACAGAGTTATAAATACGTAGAGTGAGAGAGAGACTCTAGCAATTTTATGGCTATGTAAACAAACCTCCTTTGTCAGAATTCAGTCATCTTTAACAGCTGGGAGGTGATGCTGCTAGTAGTGGTGATCACCTTCCAGATGATAGTACCTACTTATCCATCTCACAGTAATTTAAAGAGGAGCCACAGCTCATCCATCTTTCTCAAAGAGTTACAATGAATATTTGACGGTAAGAATTTAGCATTTACCCTTCATGGGTCAGTGGATGGGTTAGTCTTAAAGCATCTTTAGGGAGAGATTATTCTAATAAAGCCTCTTTACACGCAACATACTGTACTAGTATTTCATGTTGCTTTTTTAAAAAACTAAACTGAGTAGCAGGCTACATTTCCTAATAAACTGCATTTCAGACATAACATGCCCACAAGCTGGGGATGATGCAGACCTTTGTAGAGAGAAGATTAATGGAAATATTTCATTTAAACCCTTTTTGGGGAAGTAGATATCCATAACAGGCTAACAGGAAGGCACTTTGATTATTGTTTTTGAGCCAGTGTTATGGGGGTGTTCATCTTAAAGGCAATCATTTTTATATTCCTTTTGTTGTTGCCTCCTCATTTAATCCTAATTTTCATTAATTCATGATTTGTGTACAGAATGGTTTACTGTGAGACTTACCAGCCGTGCAAATGCCAAGTGAGATCTTAATTTAGCATTTCTTAGGAAAATGTGTCAGTCATATTTTACAGACATTGAAATGTTTTTTTTTTACCACGAAGTACAGTTGTTATAAATTTTCATGTAGGCTGCACACTTGTCTTGCCTGATTTGCATCTGCAACACTTGCTATGCTCAGTAGCTCCCAATCTTAGAAAGTAGTTCAGGACAGGGACCAAAGAACATCCTATTCACTTAAAAGTGGAAAGGGATTTTAGTTGACAGTGTAAATAGGGGGGTGACCTTTGCTTATCACATTTCCTTGCTCTGTCACTGGAAAGAAAAGTATCTTTTCTGCCCTATGTTAAGAAACTAATGGAAATGCTACATGGTAAAATTCTGTGCTTTTACATTTGAAAATACTGTGGTAAGCATTGAGGAAGAGCTTAGGGGGTTTTGTTGCCTGTTAACACTTACTACTAAAACTGCCATGTCTTTAGGAGGATTTGGCCTCCTATTAGTGTTTTTCTCGTAGTGAATACCAGGTCTGAGCTTCTATAAATTACTAAAATGTGAAAGATCTTAACCTCTCCTAGCCAGAAAGCAAATCTCTAATCTGAACGGAATGTAAAGCAATGCACTGACATCTACCTGAGGTCTGTGGATCTGTTTAGCCTCAGCTAAGGCACATGGAATTGGCTCGCTAGGAGATGAATCTTCATGATGATGCTGGAAATGACCTTTTTTTTTGTGTGTGTGTGTGTATTACCAGTTATTTCAGTAGAAGCAGCAAATACATTTTTGGTGGTTTTTTTCTTGTCATGCTCTGAATGCACCTTCTTGCTCACCAAACATGTTCCCTTTGTTCTGTGCCCTGTAGTTAAAACCTCAATATTCTCAGCGTTGCTCTGTCAAAACTTATGGCACTGATCCACCATGTCAGGGGGGAAAAAAAGAATCTGTTGTATGCTGCAGAAAAATTAGAGAAAGATTAAAATGAATTAAATGAGGAGAGAAAAAAAATATCGCTCATGTTCATATTTTATTCAGCTATTTTCAAAGCAGGGCTGAACTGCCTGAAGATTTCTGGCACTTCCTTGGGAGTACAGCAGAGTTCAGACTCCTGCTGCAGAGCTTGGACAGGGCAGGCTCAGCCAGGGAGGAATCTGTGTTATCTAAGGTAAAACTGGAAGCTCTTTCTAGAGAAAAGATACAAGTCAAGAATTAGCATGCATCCTCTAATTTTTTAATGTGTAAAATGACATTCTTTCACTTAAACTCTAAAGTTTCAGAAGTGGTCAGTAGCAGGGAGCTAGTCAGAAATTAGTATAAAGAGGGGCTTTGGCAGAGGAATGAATGAGTGAGCCCCTAGACTTGGGCAGTTTCTTTGCTGAACAGAATTTGTGACAGCTAACAGAGAGAAAAGATAATGCCTCAGAGGAGGTCTTCCGGAATGATTTGAGAATCCATGGCTCAAGTTGTAGCTTCTACACACTTTCCACTCTTAGGACACTGGTGGGCACAGCCTGTATTTTAAAAGTATTAAAATATTGCCCTTGTAGGCATAGAAAGATCTCACCTGTTTTTTTGGGGGAGCAACCTAGGTCCAGATTATTAAAAAGTGAGACCTAGGCATCTAAACACCTTTAAAAATCTTGTCCATGAAGTTTCAAAGGTTAACTTCCATTGATTTTCATTGAGTTTTAGGCACTGTCTGTGATCAGCACTTTTGAAAATGGTTTTGCAACAAGAGCCCTGAAAATAGTTGAGAAGGATCAAATAAAAAAAGTGAAGGGACATAAATTAAGGCAGTTTGATGTGTCTATATGGCCTTTTTCCTAAAGAGTTTCCAAGCACTTAAGCTTAACGCTAGAGTATAAGCACTTAAAAAATATGCCTTACCCTTGCTTTACCTAGGTCCCCTCTGTATAAAGTAGGGATAATGGTCTGTCCCTGTCTCACAGTGATAAAAACATTAGAAGATTGTGGTGTGTTTTTTTTTTTTTAGTACTATACTAATGGGGACTGTATAAACACCTTAGATAGAGGAAAGGTGAGTTGAACTGGCAAAGCAGAGGTCAGGAGCAAGTAGAGATGAGATGCAGAAAGGGGCAAAGTTGTGCAAGGCCTGGAAGTCTTGGTAATAACTTTATATACTGTATTATTTCTAGGAGGGAGAATTTCAGCTTTCACTGACCTTTATTTTGAGCTTTCTCCTTCTCTATTTTATTTACAGTTACACGTACTGACATTTGTACAATTTCACATTTGTCAAAGATGGAAGTCTTGCAATTTTCTCTTTCAGGCTTTGTTTTAAATTGTGTGTGTGTGCATGTATGAGATTAGCTTTCTGTTAAGTACTATGGCATGTAATTAGAACTTGCAGCAAGGTACAAGTTGTAATAGAAGTGTACCTCTACACCCATTACTATTACAACCTGTATTTGGTATGAGGAGCAAATTTAGTTAAGAATGGTTCTGAAACTTTTTGTTAGAAGAACTGGAAGAAAGTCTTATAGCTTGCCTAATATTTTTCCCACAATAAGAGCATGTTTTCAGAAATTAATGACTTTATTAAGCTCTAGTTTTAAGTTTTTAAACTTCAAACTGCATTTTTCCATGTCATATGGTTGCCTGAGGGGACCTTTTGCCTGCAACAATGATGATTCAACCATTTCCTGGACTAACAGCAAGGGAACATGTATTGACCAGTGTTTCTGCTTTATGGTTCATCTCGCATATTCTGGAACAAAATTAGAAAGGGTGATGTCCTCTCAATGCCTTGTTTAGAATCTGCCCAAATTTGGCTCTTCTATCGTTATTGAGAAACTACTTTTTTCACACTCAGCCTTGTTAGTTCCTGGCAGCTAAATTACTGGAGGAGTCTGGTTGGCATCCACCAGAGATTCATCTCAGGCGTGCAGAGAGTGGGACAGCTGCCATTGCTCATCCGTGATCCTGTGGTGGCTCTGGCATGAAGCGCTGTGTCTAGGGGGTGGGTTTGGTGAGGGATAAGCTGGGGGAGATAAAACCAGGAAACAGGTACAGAAGAGGCCAGCCAGTGCTGTGTGATCCCATCTCCACTGCCTCAGTGTGGGTTTTTTTTTTGTGCTAGGACATGAGAATCCCACCGTTGATCACTTCAGGGTTATGCGATGGCACCCCTAAGGCCCAGCTAAACTTAATATTAGTATTTCCCAATTTTTACATGCTTGATTGCAGTCTCATTTTTCTTTTGACCTAGTGATCTGAGTGAGGATGTGGCTCTTCACTTTGCTTGAGCACATGGAAGACTAAGCATATTTTCATGAGATGTATGAAGGAAGAAAATCGCCTCAGCCCCAGGGTTGTCTAAATTTCATCTGCTGTAGTCGGTGGTCATCTTTACAAAAATCTTATGCTTTGGGTAAACAGATGGCCTGCTCCTGCTCCTGCTGGAATAGTGGGATTTTCCATTACAGCCACAGATACAGGGGTCAGGCCTAGAAGCTTCTGAACTGAGAGGCTGGAGAAAATTACCTTTCAGACCCTTTCATAATTTTAAAGGTGCTCACTGAGTGATTCACTTCTTCTTTGCCTCATTTTGACACTGAGTTATCTGGCTAAAAACCAATCTTGCAAAAGACCCTTTGGAAGCTGATCCTGCCAGAGGGCGACTGCTTCCTGAGCAGCCCAGAGCCCTCTCCCTGTGAGGAGAGGGGCTGGGGACTGAAGATATTTGCCTCTCAGCACCTGGCAGCATTTCACCTCAGGTGCCTCGCCTCCCAAGTATGTCAGATCTCCAAGTGTCACACGGCAGGTCTGCAGGATTAGCCCCACCTATTGCCCTTTAAAACCAGGTCTCTAACAATGACCAAAAAATGGTGCCTGTGTGTGTGCAACGTGTGCATGTATACATACACACCAGGTATGGACAGTCTGACTGTCACCCATTGCACGTTAGCTACCCAGACAATATACTCTTTTCTGCTTAGAGTGGAACTTTGAAAGAATGTATATGGGCTGTAAATATGCATACATGTATATCTACATACACATGCACTCACACAAATATTCCTGTCAGCTACAGCGCGTTAAAAAACAAGATATTTTCATTTTTTCTCCTTACAGACCTTGTTAAAAATGTGTGTTGGTGTATCAGTTCCTGTATCTCAAAAGAGAGCAGCACGGAGACATGCAATCCAAAGTTGGTCGGTATTTTTAAGCTGAAATTAGATTCATTGCTTTGATTATTCCATTGTGGGCCCCAAGTTATATTTTAGTGTCCTTCACCCTTTTCTCCTTTATTATTTATAACCCACACTCTTTGAGCAATGACCAGGACTAATCTGTAACCTTCTGTCCTTCTGCCTGATTCGCTCTCTTTTGAAACACAAAGATTGAAGCAAATATTCACAGACTCTCTGTTAAAATATAGATAGATAGATATTTCTCCCATATGTCTTACACTGAAATAAGACTTAATGGAGGTTTTGCTTTTCTAATTCAGTCTCAGTGGACCTACTTCAAAGGAAAATAGCAAAGGACTGGGAAGTATGTGTTTGGTATTCATTGTATTATAATGTATCTACTGCACATGCATCCACGTAGGTATTTTATAGGCATTCACCAAAGGGCTTGTGTGGACATCTTGATTGTTAGATTAATGCATCCGTGTTTTGTGGGGCTCTCCCCTAGCCCCCTCCCTGGTGTTTTTTGTTTCCCTTGCAATGTTAGCTGCGCCTAAATAAATAAATTAAATAGTAATTCATTTGTGCTCACTCTGCATCACAAAGAAGTGGGGCATAAAACAGCATTAGCGGTGAATCCCCTGAGGACCAAAGAACCTCACAGGGGGCTGGTCCTCTGAATGGTCTCTGTCACTCCCTAGCAGCTAATGACTGAAACAGGATCCATTGCCACTGGGAGCTTTTAATTTCCTCACATTGTCCAGCTTGCTCTGATCCGATGCAAAGTGACAGCTACCATTTCAGTACAGCTCATTAACAGCTTTTGCAGAAGCCAGCATGCACCCTGTCTTCACGTATGCTGTTCCTGCAATCTGCCTTCGTGCAAGCTGGGATTCAGCCTTTGGATAAGTTATACAACAACAGAGTTGCAGGCATAATAAATACAGTGTCTTAAGTACCTGGGGAAAACAGGACACTTAAACTTGTCTTGGAGCTGAGTGATTCGTGTCCATACTTCTGAATAACTTGAAAAAACTCAGGAATTTATGTGCTTGGAGAAAGACCAGCAATAACGTACTGAAGAGCGTAATAAAACTTTCCGGAAAATTTAGGAAATGTCAGGATAGTGGATAGGGGAAGAGGAAGAAGGAGACAGTTCAAGAAAATAATTGGAAAAATAACGGAAAGTTCTCAAATTCTTTAAGGCACGTGGAATAACTAGGACATGATTATGTCTGTTAAACACTGGCAACAAACTAGAATAACTTCTGTTTTGTGAGGTGGGTTTTGTGTTTATGTATTTTTGTCAGCACTAGAAAATTGTCACCAGCTCTGGTATGTTCAAAATCAGGGGAAAAAGTCTTGTTTTAATGTGTCCAGAAGTGTTTATTTTTCCAGCATATGTGTGTGTAGGGCAAACTGCATTGGCTGTGTTAGCAGTCCTGAAAGCAAGTTTCTCGTTTTTCCCCCATAATAATTTTTGCTAGAAAAGCAAATCCACTGAGAGTGAGGAAAGAAAAGCCTGGATTTTCCATTTCCAGAAGGACCATTTGTGCTGAATGAGAGAATAATGTAATAGGTCCAGAACATTCTGGTGTTCTTCATCCTTCAGCCCTTTGAGAGGGGCAAGAGCTGTTCAGATGTGGCCTAGTAGTTCTAATGTAATTGATGAACCCCATGGAAGGGTGTCCCAAAGCAGGATGTAGATGTTTGCCCTATGATGAGTTTGTGGGAACATGTTTGTGGTGCTTCCATATCAGCATCTTGGATCTGAGCATATTGGAGCAGGTGCAAAGTCTGGCACAAAAGGACACAGCTCCAGTAGGACTCGGAGGTCATTGCTGAGTAATTTCCAGTGGTAAAGGTTTTTATCAACCCTTCTTCAGCTCAGTGAAACTGAAGGTATTCAACATCTTCATTGGTTATAGAGGGGAGGAGATCTGAGAACTGAGTGTATAAAATATTCCGTGGGTGTTTGCTGAAGGTGACATTTACAGTTGCAGAATGAGAAGTCTGGGAAGTCCAAAGGGAAACAGGCCACCCCTAAACATAAAGTTCTGATTCTGAAAGAAGCAAAACCTGAGAGGTGAACTAAGGAGTGTGCCTTGCTCGGTAAAAGCAGCCAAGTTCCAAGCAGTTGTCATTTAAGTTCTTTCCCGAACTTTACTTCTGTTTGTGAGACTGATGGGAGTCTAATTGCCAGAAGTTTTGTGAATGAAATAAATAGTGTCTTGTATGGCTAACAATGGGAAAAAACTGTGGTATAGCTGCACTAACACAGCAAGCTCTAAATGCATGAGTTTAACGAAAAGCTGTAGGATGTGGCACAATTATTCTGAGGCAGAAACTTCCATTTTGAGGAACTTTTTTCCTCTTTTAATGCAGAAGATGAGGAAAGTCTGGGCCTGTTAAGTAGATGAGTTGAAACAATGTCATTGACAGCTTAGGAGTATAGAGCTAGGTGACCTGTAGTGACAAGAAGTAGAAATGCTCTCTAATATCCCACAGCAGCTGTAGCAGGCAAAGGGACAAACCCAGAATCTCATGTCTTCAGGATAGTACAGAGGAGAATCACTGAGGAGGTACTGAAGTGTGCATGGGTCACCTATTGAGGATGGCCAATGGATGGTTTAGGGTGCAATAAAAAGAGGTGACATATCATGTCCTGGCTAGAGTTGGAACAGAACTAATTCCGTTCAGTGGTTTCACTTTTTGGCAAAGTCTCTTCTAATTAACTGCACTTTCTGAGGTTAATGGCAGATTTTCACACAGTATTTGCTCTAGCAGTGGTAACATTGGATGTTTAGAGTTACTACCGAGGATTAGAGTAAAGACCAAGGTGACTGCTAAATCTTGTGCCCCACGTTGGGGCTGCACAAAGTGAAAGGCCACACTTGTGGGGAGGAGTGGCCAGGACAGGTGACCCTAAACTGACCAATAAGGGATTCCATCCACGTGCCACATTCAGCATAAAGCTGAGGGATCATGAGGGTCAAGCCTCTTCTGCAGTGGCCCTCTGCCTGTGATCCCAATCTGTGTGTTCCTGAATCCAGTTGCAGATTCAGCTCCTGACTGTGGTTCCCTTAAGCTGTGGAGTCCAGTCTGGGACTTCCCCAGTGCCTGCTCCAGAGCATCAGTGGTGATGGTGATGTAAGTGCCATGGAGGGTGTTGGGTTCTATACTGGTTTTGTATATATTTGCATATAATTCATTTTATTATTATTTTAATTATAGCTGGTTTAGTTGTCTTTTCCAATCCGTAAGTCACTCTCCCCTGTTCCCTTTTCCTTCCCATTTTGGAAAAGAGATGGGTTAACAGAGAGCATCTGTTGTAGGTTTAGTGGATAACCCTGACCCTAGACCTTGACAATTGTCTCTATCAACAATGTATATTTACAAGTAAAACTACATTTAAAAGTGTGTAAAAAATTATGTAAAACACCTTGCTACAGTTCCCAACCTGTTGTTTCCATCTGCAGTGTTTCTTTGACACCTTTTGTTGCTCACTCTTTTTTCCATCAGTATTAAACATGTCAGCCTTTAAAAAGAATACACACACGTCTAATAAATAATGGAAGCACAGCTCAGTTTATGAGACACAATTAGATATAAGCCCATGATAATTTGGTGAGGGAAACAAATAGGATTATAAGTATAAATATGTTCACCCAATGCACACAGAAAAGACAATTGGCTATACAGAGAGTATCAGCAACTGAGTTTTTTTAAAAAAATACTGCATCAGGTGTGTGTATTTTATTGCATTAAATGTGTATCAGAAATATGTTGTGTTAAGATGGAAAAAATAGTAAGTAAATATATCTGTATCCAATTAACAGAAGGTACTGTGGGTCCTCATTAACCCAAACATTTTGAGGGGCTGTATCTTGTGTTCCTAACAGTGGCAAGCTGCTACTGCAAGTACATAGACTTGGAGTAAGTTTTGCCCCAAAAAAATAGTATTTGTGCCTCAAAAATGATTGTGCTAAATGTAAAGATCTCTCCAAAGAACAGCAGCAAGAGGAGCAGGAGAGTGGCTCAGCACCAGCTGAGGCAGCAGATTTATGGAGCTCCAGAGAAGCCAGGGTCTTGTCTATCTAACAGCTTGACACTGGTGGCTTGGTGGGACTCCCTGCTTTGAGAAGGTGTCCTTATTGTAGGACCTTACCTCTTGCCAGGGAGCTGCTGCCTCCTATTGCAGGTGCCTCGGGGCCTGTCTGAGTGTGGGATTGTGCATGTCCCACTTCTAGCATGGCTTTCAAAAGTCTCTGTAGCTAATCTAGTGCAGAGGGTCAAAGTAACCTTTTTTTGTGGAGGTTGTTCCGCCTTATTCAGCCATATTCACCTACCAGCAAAGGAGAGAACATTAATGTAAATTTAAGTAAGTTAAGTGAGTTATGCTTAAAGAAGTTAGGATTATATTTGTATATTTTTAAATACAGTAAGTATCCCATGTCAGTTCCATCAGGTATATCTCTAGTAGTAGGAGACCAGTGTTGTGCCTGGTGATCTACCTCCAATCCCACTTTTCCTCTGTTTGGCTGCAACTATTCAGTTTTACACAGCTGTATGGTGTTTCTACTACGCATTGTGCTCAAGAGTAAGGCAAGGAAGCACCCAGCCACACATTGTACATTTCTGGCTGGGTGCAGCCTGACTACTGAAGCTCTGAACAGCATGTTGTGTTGTCTGTCTGTGTCACTCAGAAGATCTCTACAAAGCAGATGTCTCAGAATTAATTGAAATTATGGATTAATAGTACTTAATGGTGCTTAGAAAATTCCATTTTCACCTCTGACTTCTCTGTATGATGGAAAAATTGGGTAATTACTAAGGACCTATTGAAGATCCTGTCCTGTAGCCTTTTTTGCACATTGTTCCCCCAAAGTGCAATGGTAGTTTTTCAAGTGGAAAGGTTACATGTGTGAGTTAAATTGCAGGGTCAGATGCTGCTCTTGGATGTGCATGAAGAATCCAGTTGATGATGATAGATGAATCAGGCCTTAAGTGGTGAAATTGGGGTATTTTACACTTCAAGTTGAAGGAGAACGTGTGGCCACATATTCAGAAATACATGGTGACTGTGTACCCTTAAGAAAATATTCTTAAGGGTGTACTCTTAAGAAATAAGTACTGTTTGGTTCACATGAGCAGGATGTGTTAACAGCTGAATCACTTTGGGAACCTGAGCTACCAAAAAAAAAAAATCATGAGTATAAAAATCCCAGGCTTTGAGTTTTTTGAGTAATTTCTTGCTTCTTAGGTTTTGAGGCCACATGGTCCTTGCATACATGTTTCTATTCTCTAAAGCCATGAAAAACTGAGATTTTTTTGTCTTTTTGTGGTGGGGGGAGGGAGAGGAAAGAGAGAAAAATCATCTGTATTCAGACTTCCACAGCAGCACCTTTAGAAAAGCATTAAATGCTGTAAGCCTCAATGATGCAGGAGTTCAGTTTTCTGCTGGCCTCCATCAAGAGATGGCCACTACAGATGCAAGGTGAGCTTTGGGGAGCTACTTAGCCTGGCAGGATGGCTGTGGTGAGCCTGTGCAGTGCCTGTGCCTCTTCTGGGCTGAGCTCACAGAAGTGGATAGTGATGATTTTTCCCTCTGCACAGAAAGGAGGTGCTCTTGCATGGGGCCATCCCACTTGCTTTCCCTTTCCAAATAGAACAGGGGATGGGGGCAGGGGGGGAAATGAGGACAAATGACCCTTTTGACAAAGAGGAAATGAAACAGGGACACTTTTAACTCTGGAAAAAAAAACCCATAATTTCTTTATTACAGTGAAGGGCTAATGTTGGATTTCTTTGTACGCATCTGTTTTTTCACAGGGGGAACTTAGTCTTACAGTTCTGAACGTTTATTTCAGCTGGTTCCCCCCCTCCATTTGTAGGGCTTGGGGGGCAGGCGAAGGAGTGCGTCTGGGCCTAGGTTATTCTAGCTGCAAGAAAGAGGAAATGGTATTTAAAAACCCATTTAATTAAATGACAACACTTGGGATTTCATTTAGTTCACATTACAGGAGGAATTTAGACCTCCACTGCTACCACCTGCTGCCAGGCTGAGCCGCGAGCGTTGTTCCCGCGTCTCGCCCGTGCAGGTGAACTTACTGCCGAACCACTTTCACAGTCCAGAAAGCATGACATTCCTTGTTACCAGTGGGAGGAAAGGCTAATTGAGAAGTGTGTATAAAAGCTGTAATGAGTAGCATTTACATGTATTGATTAGAAGTAGGGCCACCGTCTCTCATTTATCACCACCAGCAGCTGTGAAATTTTCCCCACGTCGATTGGCACGGCTCATATTCCCGCTCCTCTGGTTCTTTATTGCTTTTTCTTCCCCCCGCCCACCCCGAGCCAGAGTGCTGATCCACCAGCTGGAATGGGCTGGTAATTGCTCCAGCTTCTCCACCAGCTGCCACAATTGCCAAACCGCTGGAGTGAAAAATTCCATCCCGCATTTCCGATTTTTTACATTACCACTGCATAATCATATTTGACGAATAATTAACCTGGGTTAATACTTCAGGGAGCCATTTGCAAGTAAATTGATAAGCCGAGTGCTGTAAAGGCGCACGAGGGCTAAAGGCTTTAGGAAGCTGCACACAACAGCCCACTGACTGCGCCGTTTTAATACGTGCACACCTCCTGACCATCTTAATTGAGAGTGGACTGGGGGTGCTGTCCTCCAACACCCTTAAACGTTGCTTGGGAGCAGGGAGGCAATGGGAAATAGTTCAAATTAAACTCTCCGCCGTACCTGTCTCACGGCAGTGGTGCAATAGCCATGAATAAATGCACTTTTCCTCCCTTTTAGGTGTAGAAATGAACACTGTTAGATCAGAAACTTCTTAGGCAGGATTGAAATGGGTGGAAATTGTCCCTGCCGACTCTGCAGCTGCATGCAGGACAGATTGGAGAGCTTTTAATAAAGGCATGCAGATCTTTAATAATGGCATGCAGATCAATGAGAGAGCAGAGATGAGTCCTTTTGGGAATGGATATATTTGCATATTTTTTTTCAGTTAAGGTGCACTGTCTTTCAAATGCATGCCTTTGCTTCAGAGTTGATCCTGGACTTCTGAGATAAGTTGCAAGGCTCCCTATAACACTTGCATGGTTTATAAGTCCACTCTTCAACTTCAGCTCTTAGAGTGTTTGGTATGTATCTTATCTGGAGCAGGATTGCACCAAATAGTTATTTACAGCTTTGAGAGGGGTCTCTCTGGGGGAATGGAGTGTGGTGGTGGTGTGTGTTTATTTTCATCTTTTCTGTTCTTCTTTTGGTTAATATTTTATAGCTAAATAATTTAAGGAATAAGCTTATCACAAGTACGCAATCAAAAATTTTGTAAGGCACTTGTAAGAATCATGTAAAAAGCAAATCAAAATGACTTCCTTGCCAAAAGACAAGACTGCTGAAATAACAGATCCCACCAAAGCTTTTCCTGCTACAAAGCCTCATACTTAGCTTCATATAATGTGGGCTCTTTGACAGATCTTTGCTTGATAATTCAGTAAGAGAACAAACAAGCCCCCATCCTTTAAGAAGACAGGTAAAATTCATTCTATTTCATTATCTAAGTTGATTTCTGTAGTTTCTTTCTGACCCAAAAAGTCTTTGATTTGGGCCACATAAAGCCTGTGGATGGAGGGGTCCAGAGGTTTGCCACAGTATTTGTTTTTTTCTGTCCCTGTGTTACTGTTATCCACACAAATACTTCTTCATTGAGGTGACCACTAAATGCCACAGCAGTCTTCTGAAGCATAGTTTCAGGCAGAGCAAGAGGCGAGAATTAAATAAAAGTTATATTACTTTCAGTCTTCTTTGGGTTTTGCTTTGGTTTGTTTTTTGCTATGTACCAACATTCCTTAGTTTCACCAAAAAATATCATGAGGAATATTAAAACATATTTCTATGTTTGGGGGTGTCAGAAGACAATGTTTAAATCACCTGAAAAAAAAATAAAAGAATTAGTCACTTAGTAATTCTGTAGAAATTGTGTGATTTGTTATCTCCTCAAAACTTCCAGCCTAACTCTTGATTTTTGGGAACATTTGGTTTGACAGTCTTGGTGGCAGCCCTGATGTGCCACACAACAAAGCTCTCAACTGGGAGAACATTTAACATGGGCCTGTGTATCGTGCACTTACACTTGCCAGCATGCCCCACGCTGGTGGCACGTAGAAGACCATCAAGACAGTGTTCCAGTGGAGTTACATACAGTTACTCACCCAACTAGGGAGAAATGGGCCCTAGCCCAGGATGCTGCCTGGCTGAACAACCTGTGCAAAGCCCCATGAGCAACTTGGCATGTTAAATCATTTATACCTGAGAAATCCCTCTGGAGATGGTGAATGGGCATGTGGAAGCTACAAGAGCCATGCAAGTTATTTCATCTGTACATGAAAAAGAGAAACTATCAGAAGATGGTTAAATAAAAATGTGTATTAGGGTTTAAGAGATCCATGTAGTTTTATTATTCACTCAGGAGAGAGAGAGAGATGGGATTATTTAAAATTAGATGTTGTCACTGTGGCCCTATGAAGAGTGAGGCTTTCTGTAACACAGCTCCCTCTTATAAGGCAGGCTGACTGCAGGAGCAGATTTGGGTAGGTTGTCATGAAATTATAAGCTGGGTACCTGGAGGCAACATCATTTTTCTTGAATGGTACAATATTTCTTTAAGAAGCATAAACCCTAATCTTGTGGAATACTCTCTTTCTATTATGGCATTTGCTTTAAATAATAGGGGTTTGTCAAAAGTAGCTTAAGTTAAAATTTCCCTTATCTTATATGTAGTGATTTACGCTGTTGTTATTGAGAACCTAAGGATTTCTGGGTTATTTTGTGTCATTTGAAAGCTCTGTAGTTTCTGAGAATTCTGAGAGGAAGAATGGTGCTTAAAAATGTGGTATTTACATGATTTTCAGTGGTTTTTCTGCTTTTATGCTAATAAGCTCAGTTTAATAAGTGTTTTATAAGAAACTTAATTGTACAGGAGAAAGCCTTGAATTTGTCCTTCAAGCCTTGGGCTGAGAGATGTGTATGTATAGTGGTAGACATATAAGCTCCCTAAAAAATCCTCTTAGGAATTTGGTTTCCATTTCAGACATGATACACTAAAGACCACCCCAGTTAAGCCATTGCTGGTCAAAACTCTCATGTACAAGGTGAGTTCACCTTAGCAAGCAGTGCTAGAAACTGAAGCAGGCACGTCAGGATGTGGCCCGTTCCCAGCAGACGCTAAAGGAATTGGCCTTTTCAGTTTTGTTTTCCTCAGTGCAGCTTCCCAGCTCTGCCTTATCATTTTCATGTGGCCAAATTGTCCTCTGTCTTATTGTACCTACTCAGCTGTTTCTGAATTTCCTCTTTCAAACCCAAATAGCATTGCACGGGATGGGCTGGTGATTTGGGAAATAAATAAAGAATAACAGAAATATGACTATCATGCTGTATTCCCCCGGCATTGAAGCAGGCTGGCTTTTTTTTTTTAAGTAGAGCTTCTTTGCATGCTGGACAGAAAGTCGGCGCTGGGCATTTGTCACCATGTGTGGTAATGCAGGGGAAAGCAGTTCCTTTCAGAGCTCAACTGTAGCACTAAGTGAAATCAATGGCCAAACAATCTAACACAATTGGTCACATATTGATAGAATTAAACACCGCTGTTAACGTGACTTGTCATTGATCTGACAAAAACAGAGTCCAGGGTAAAAGTCGCCCGAAGCCTTTAGACTCTGTGTTTATGTAGCAAAGGTTGGGAAATTATTCGCTCCATCTGCTTCTAACATAATTTTTTTTTTTATTATTATTATTTTTGCTGACAATACTTCTCACTCTAGAAAACACTTGCAGAAGTTTAACCTCTTCATTGTCAGAAACCTGTGAGTGGGCGGCGGCCCCTCTGCCATGCAAGTGCCCTCTTGGCTCAGGGCGTTGGATCTCTCCCTGTGCATGCAGGGGACAATGCTTAGAGAGTTATTTCAAGTTCTCAGAAGCTTCCCCAGTCCACGAGTGGAGGATGGATGGTCAGCACAGGGATGTAGGCATCCAGTGCAGCTGCAGGCGGTTTTGCCAGCAGGCAAACCCTGACAGTGGAGTATAGAGTGTTACTGGCTTTGAAACAGGGAATAACACATCAGGAAAGCTGAACTAGGCCTGTACCTTCTGGTGCACAACGTATCTGGCTGGTGCAGTGTTGTTATGTAGCAGCTATGGTTCAGAGGGTAAAAATACCGATAAAGACAGCAATTAAGAGGTTCTTTGCTAATATCACTTGAAAATAGTCTGTGTTTCAGGGATCATTTTTATTGAGCTCCAGCTTTGCATCCGTAGTTTAGCAGTTGGCCTTTTGTTGGCGTGTCAGAATCCAAAAGATTTTACATTATGAAACCTTCAGCTAGCTGGAATAATTGCCTTGCATGCTGGAAACAAACGCCTAATGAGCGCCCGAAATATCTGAGCAAACTGCCCCAGAGAATTTGCAGGGGAGATTGTTCTTAATGCTGCCGAGTGCTCCGATCTGACCTACGAGTCACGCTTTGCTTTTAGGCTGATTGCAAACCTGATAATGTTTTCTGAAGTACCGTGAGAGGAAGGAGCCCGGGTTTGTAAAAAGCATTTCTTGCTGGTAACTCGTAGTCACAACATGTCAGCCGCGCGTTTCCCCGCCGCTCGCGGTGTCAGCAAAGGCATTCTCACCTGCTCCACGCTCCCAACCGCTTCTCTCCTCTGCCCCTACAGCTCTTTGCCTCTTCCACGTCTATTCTGCTCGCTGTAATCTCTGTGTTGAGGTAGAGGTTACAGATATTTGGCACTTTGATAGTGGGTGTTGCTGCTTTGTTTATCCGCTGGCTGCCGTGTGCAGGCAGGGCTTGTGACGGTGCTGGCGGGCTGTGCCCCGGGGTGATCGGCAGCAAAGGGCTGCCCCACGCCCCAGGTTTGGGGGAGAGCAAGGAGGAGCTGAATTTGAGGGTTTTTCTTCTTGTTTACTTTTTTTCCCCTGATCTTACAGTTGTATAATAAAAGCTTTCCACCCAAGTTCAGCGTAGATATTGCTGGTGGATTGTTGTTGCCTGTGGCAGCCGCAGTGGCAAGATTTGCTGTGCTGTATGCAGCCTGGGGATTCTGAGGCAAGTTATCACACCTCCACGGCTCCTTCCTTTAATTCACAAGCCTTGCCAAGGTGTGTGGGGGGGAGAAAAAAACTTTAATGTACACGGTAACCTAGTCACACAGGGGAGAGAATGGGAAAAGACTGATGCTGCTTACTTGCACTTCTGGCAACATTACAGAAGCAGACAGGTTTCTTCTGAGTGTAATATGAGTTTTTCCAAGATTATTAGTAGAAAGGCATTCCCCCAGTAGGAAAGGAGCAGAGATTCCTCTGCACAGTAATTGCATTCTCTCAGTCTGAAGCTCTGTGGGACACGGTGGTGGTGCTAACCCACCTTCTCCACATCCTCGTCATGAACCACCAGCTCATCAGTGGTATGCACACCTGAGCTGGAAATGTGAAATGCTTGGAAAATATTACCCTATGCTGAAGTTGAAGCTAATTGCCCATCGTGACAATTCCTTGTAGACTCATATGTCCGAAGTCTCAATGTGAACAGCAAAAGCTCATTCCAGGGGTTAAAGAACCCTACTGACAGATGGGATGTCAGGAGGGAGACATAATTGCACAACAGAAATGGTAACCTGAACAGCTTGGGAAAAGAATAGGACACAGCTCCTGCATCTTCAAGGAAATAGCTATGGCCAGGCCTTTGAACTCTATCAGAAAAGATCACCTCACCAAGAAGGCAGCAATGCAACGTGGCCTTCCTTCAGACAGATGCTGCCTTCACCCCTCCTCTCTCAGTTGTACCCCTTCTTTCTTCCTGATGGGATCTGAAACTCCTACGGCTTGGTGACGGTTTCATGAAACACCCTGATGAAGAACACAGACAGCATGTGAATACCAAACGTCTTACTGCAGCGTGGTGGGAAGAGGAAGAGCCTGCACACAGAGGCTTTCTCTTATCTCCCTTTCTACACAGTGGTCGGGGTGACTCTCAGGAAGTTCTCCAGCAATCGCGCTCGGGTGGTTTGGATGCTTACAGCACCTGCAAAGTCTGTTGAAGCAAAGAATAAATGATGTGAAATGAATTTCAGATATTTCTGACTGGATCCACATCTAAAAAGTGCCTGTAGTTTTAGAGAGGGCATTTTCACTCGTAGTAGGGAATTCAAGGTGGTTTTGTAAGATAAAACATTGCATTATTTTTTTCCAGTAAGAGGCCTTACCTCTAATGGCATTTTCTAACCAAAAGAAACTAATATAGTGTTCAGTTTAAGTAGACTACACAGATATTTCTCAGTATCATTTTCATGCTGCATTACTAGCATGAAATATCAACAATGCTCATCTTGTTTCCTCAGTCATTGCAAATAAAACGGATTAAAAAAAATAGAAAGCTTTTCAAGTTTACTTGATGCACCTTTTCCTTCATTTACCTTTTAGAAGGTAAAAAAATTAAGAATTTTTTCTTAGCCTTTAATCTCCTGGTTAGCTGACTAGTTCAATCAGTAACTACTTGATTCCAGTCTCTTTTAGGTGGAGACTAAATATCTTAGATGGACTTGCAGTGATGTATTGTGGTCACTGGAGATATTTTAAACAGTGCAGCCAGCTGAGTGAGGTTTCTGTGCTATCTTTATCTCTCTGTGTCCATGAGGTGTTTAGTTCTTATTACAGCTTACTTATGCAGCCTAGGATTGAATTTTTTCCCCTTAACTTAGACAATTGGCTGATCAAGGACAGCTCTTTAAGCAGGGTTGAGAGATTTGTAATAAATTATCAAAGACCTGGGAAGCCAGCTTCATAATAAATTATCCCAAGTCCCATGCACTCCCTAGCATTGCAATTGGAATTCATGGGAGCCTGGTCTGACACGTCTCAGGAGAAAGTCTTAATCCTTCAAGTGAAAGCCTGAGAAACTTGTCATGACAGAATGTTTAAGATAAGCCATGACGATCTGCCAAGACTATTTTAGAAATTTTGTGCTTAATGGCCTCAGCTATATTTCTCACTCGTGTTGTTCCTCCTCCAATGGATTTTTAAGTCTATTGACATGGTGAAATACAGGTAGGCCAATAGGACAAGCGGACTTTTAATTATCTGTGTGCCACTTCTGCAGCAAATACCATGAGTTCTTGGTTTTGTAAATACATCCATGTGTCCGTAACTTTACTGACACGAGTAACTCCACTGACAGGAGCAGAACCCCCACCACCACCCTGGTTTGTGCCAGCACAGGTGCAAAGTGGGCAGGGAAGAGAGGATTTGCTGCCACTTGCATCACATGAGGTGGGAGCAGTACTCAATGGGGGCTGCTGCCCCCTCAGCACCCCACAATGTCTCTAGCCACTGTGCCTGTTCCAGGGTAGCAGGAAGCCCATGCAAACAGGTCTGCAGAGTCACAACCGGGAGCTACTCAGCGTTTGGTTTAGTGCAGTTGTTTTTTTGATTCTCAGGTGTATTTGGATCAAGCTGAACTGAACAAGGCTCAAAAGGATCTGTAAAATCCCTTTCAGGGGTTCTAACATTCTTAATTTTTCCTATAAGAGTGCAGAGAAAGACTTCCCCCTTAAACCTACCATTAGAGTAAGATACTGGATTCCTATATCCTGAGCTAATTTAACTTCTGATAGAAGTTTTGTGGGTTTGGAGAATGACAATGGACAACATGTGGCTGTTGCAGAGAGACCAGAGTCAAATAGTTACCCAATGAATTAGTCAGCTAATCAGGGGATTAAAGGCTAAAAATAAAAAAAATAAATCTGTGTGAGGTGCATGGCAAGATCTGAATGACAGATGTATGTCATGCCTTGCAATATTATATAGATAAAGGGTTCACCTAGATTTTATAGTTCTGTATTATTTATATTGCAGTGTGTTCTAAAATCCCAAGCAGGATTGCAGATTATTTTACAATGTGTTTATAAACTGGTGAGGAAAGTGGAGAAATTATTGTGATGCATATAGAAAATCCAAGGAAAGAGCAAAGGAAGCAGAGGTGGTGTGTTGTGTGGTGTCTGTGGGACACGTGGTACTGCACAGCAGCTGTGTCTGCACACACAGCGTTACAGGGAGAGCCCATGTCCTGCATAAAGATGTTTTGGTGTGTGCCCAGCAGCCAGTCTGCCTGGTGATTCATATTAGTGCTCTTCTTCCCTCTTGATTGAAACCCCTCTGGAGGGAAAGGCAACCAGTAGCTTCAGCATCTGATTATTAATGTTGCTGACACAAAGGAACTGTTGCTAAAGTTGTAAGGTTTAACCAAATGGGTAACCACAGTGTGCTGTTCCTCCAGAAATATGTTCACTGCCCCACATAATATGGTGTCTCCTGGCTGTGACCCAGCCAGGCACTTATGTCCAGTTTTCAGAACTGGGTCAGCCCAAGAGGGCTTCCAGCACCCCACATGGTCTGTCAGCCCTGCAGGGACCCTGTGCAGTAATCTCTGCAGAGCTTGGGGGGCAATGGAGAAAAAGTTTGGATTCCTTCTGCTGAGTATGTGGGAAACATCTCTTTATTGGAATAAATGTTTCAGAGGAATAGGTGAGTGATCATGAAAGAAATGTCATTTTGTAAAATTATTATTTCTAAAAAATACATATACGCCTAGTCTTATTTTTACATGTGGTATGAGACTGACCATCTTTGAAGGACTAGCAGGTAGTTTTTGATAGAATTGCCAGTGCTAAAAACTTCAACCCTTCTCAAATTCTTGCAAATGTAAGTAAGAATAACACCAGTTAATTTTCATAATGAAATGCTAATTTTTTGGTATGTTTGGGTAGTGTTTGTGTGTTTTTTTTAATAGAAGCAATATGGGAGGGTGATTCTGGTCCTCCTGTTTCATCTGCATGTAATCACATCTAGCCTCGTGTAAGACCAGGACTATTGCAAGCAGCTGGGCCTGACCCACACACACCAGTCCCACTTCACTACACCAAGGGTTTGTCCCTGGCTTTTTTCCTGTTGTGGAAAAGAAAAGGAGCTATTTGGGTAAAGGATGGAGAGGAACATGCATTTTAGAGGACACAAGGGGGTATGGTGGTCTTGGGGCACTAGCTCAGGAAATGACAGACCTGGTTTTGTGTCCTAAATCAGATCTTAGTGCTCCCAGACTCAGTCAAGAGCAGAAGCCACGGGGGCACTGGATGGTTTTAGGAAGTCTTTTTTTTTTTTTTTTTTTTTTTTTTAGCACAAGGTAAGTAAAGTAACATTCCAACACTCTAGTTCTCCTTTCAGCCTGAAATTTCTTTCTAGATGTTAGAAATGAGTATTCTGCTGTAGGTCGGGTATAGTCTTCCTCTTCTGAAAATGGAATTTTGGTGAAATTCAGTTAACTGAATTAGTTACTTTGGCACACTCCAAGCAAAATAAAATGGCATAAAATCACAGGTTTTCTGCCTGGGTCTACAGGTCAAATTAATGCCATGTCAGAGACATAGGCTTTGTAGCAGTCCTGATCACCAAGTAGGGGAAAGAAAATTTTCAGGATTTTGCTGATTAAAAAAATAAATAAATTTAGAAATGTATTTTTAATTACTTTATAGAGCATTAGGAATTAAATGACAGAAGAGAATGACACATTTTTTTAAATAAGAAAATATTAATATCGTTACAGTCCATATAATTTAGCCCAGCCCGTATTTTTAGCCCATTGCTTTTGGTCAAATTCAGGAAGGCTGAGTATTGTATTAGCTCTTTGTACAAGGGATGTCATGACTCTAGGTGCTGTGTAAATACAGGACAAAAAGATGGAGCTAGTTACAGCATTTCTGAAAATAAGGAAAACATAACAATACTGAGAATGTTAAATTAGATAGGGGAAATGAAAGATAAAAATTTGGGCTGCTGTTCCTAATATGTATTAATTCAAAGAAGTGCCAAAATGTTCCCAATTTTAATAAGCCCCAGTATGGCTCAGTGTCTGGTGGGACTGAACTCTATAATGCTGAAGCACCCGTGTTGCTGATGAGCAGGAGGTTTGTTAGAGCCTTTTCTTGGTTCTTACAGGATGGAGAAGAGCAGAGTACACAACAGGCAGAAGCACAGCTTGTGTTTTGCATACATAGCAAAGTAAACAAAGTAGAAACAGCAAGGTGTTGATACAAGAGAAAAATTGCATCTTTCATCAAGTATATTTCAAAATACTTTTGAGATACATCAACTTATGAATATTACATTGATCTGGTTTTCCTCCAGCATTAAGAGAAGGCTCGTGTTGCAGTCATGGAGCTTCCTTAGCTACTGGATGGAAGGATTAGTGACTGCAGCATGGGGCTGGGTAGTCAACACAGCCCAAATCATAAGTTGGACAAAACACTTCTGAGTTTCTAGTCTTGCTTTCCCTGCCTGTTATTTTGACCAGAGAGATACTTCATACTTGCCTGCCTTATAGGTCTGATGTCAAGTATCTACTAGAGAATTTAAGCAATTTTAAAATGTTGTAGGTGCAGCAAAGGTGCTGCCTGTTACTCTGCTCCATGAGCTTCCCCTTTCACATGGGTGCTTTGTTTTGCTTCACAGTGTTTGTATCATTGCAGCAGCCAGAGGCCCAAGCTAAGCACAGGTACATTGCAGGAGATGGTGCTTTTGTTTCTGGAACCAGTGCCTGCTTTGCAATTTGGGCTGGTACCACAGCTTGCAGGGGCCCCTCCACCACCCCTGGGGGGCTTGTCCCTTCTCCTGGCTGAGGCAGCCTGTGTCCTCTGTCTCTCTGCCAACTGATGTGCCTTCTCCTCCAGAGCTTGCTGGGTGTCTCTGCATCTTGGGGATGTGAGAGGGTCCTCTGGTGAATTATCTTATTTAAGGCAGTCATGGAAATAATAATAAAAAGAACCAGCTCCTTAGGAAAATTGTTTTCACAAATATCAATTCCCAGTCCAATTTTCCTCCCGCCTCCCCTGTGTTTTTCTTTTGTAGGAGAGAGGGAAAGTAGGAAAAACAAGTCACGTAGCTGCACATCATGACAATAGATAATAGTAAGCAGCTTTAGTGGCCTTTACTGCTGAAGTGCTGCCACTCTCCCTGACAATTTGGGCATGCTGACTAAGAAGGATAGAAAGGAGAACTGAGCTGGTACAAAGGAAATACAAAGTGTACCGTACTTAAAGAAATTTAGATTACTGTCTTCCTGAGGAAAACATTTTTATTAACCAGGTTTACTTTACAGCTGTAAAAAGACATAGTTTTCCCTGTCATCTCCTGACTACATTTGTGTCAAGAAAGTGCTTCTGAAGTAAAGTATGCCTCTGAGTTTATAAGGCGTGGGGTTTGATACGGTTCTTACTGACGTCTGTTGGAGCGTCTCTCACTGGCCTTACTGGAAATGGGTTCAAGTGTAGGAGTAATGGGAAAGACCTCTTTGCTGTGGTGATCTCACTTAAAATCTTCTCAGAGTCTTATGAATACTCTAATAACAACCTGCTTTTGCCCCTAGTTGTTATTTTTAGGTAAAAATCCCTCACTAAAGTTGCAGTTCTGTGCTAGCACACGGCTTCGCCCAGCCCCGTTAGAAATTTGCCATATTGCAGTCCAAAGAGGAGCCATTGATTTCTTGCCTGGTTTATGAGCTGTTGGAGTCTGGCAGAGTCTCAGGTTTGTCTTCTACCTTCAAATCTACTTTTTTATTAGTAGTATTTGGAGTGTGGGGAGGAAGTGAGCAAGAAAGAAACATGAAGGTAAACAGGCTTTGCACAGAGATTTTTACCATGCCACTGCTTTTATTTAAAGCATGCTGTTGTTTCTATTTAGCAGCTCTGCTGCCAAGCTCCAAACCCAATCTAGTTCAAGCTTCCCCTGGGAGTCCCCTTTACTGAGTTTGTGGTGAGTCAGGAGGTATTGCTGCCTGCCTCAGTGTGCTCCTGGGACAAGGGGAGCCGAAGAGGAGAAGTGCTTCTGCCGTTCTGTGTCGGTGCTGATCCGATCTGCTCCCATCAGGTGCATCCCATCAGGATACTCCTTTTGGGGTGACTTACCTCTGTGGCTGCCTCCACGACAACCTGGCTCTCCTCAGCAGGAGCTGTCTTACAGTCTGGGACCTTTGAAATAGGTCAAAGGGCTCAGGTTTGTGCACTTCCAGTCTGCAGCTGAATTGAGAATTCGTTGTGCCCCTCATCCAGGGCTAGCTGTTTCCTCACAGGCCCCTTCTTCCAGGTTTGCTAGCAGGGTGTGTTGCTGACGTGCAGGAAAGCATTACAGGTGCTCGCCCAAAAGCTGTGTATAATGCTAAATGCTAATTTCTCAGTGACAAAAGTTCAGTGGAGAATGCAGTGCTCTCTGAAAGGGGTTTCATTTCCTTAGGTGCTTTCTATGCCATAGCAAGGTGAACCCACGTGTGTTTCACCTCTTTATGCCAGTGACAGACGTGATCCTCCTGATCCTAAATACTCTTTCTCTGCACTTCATCCATCCAGAACACGTATCTTGAAAATGCATTCATTTGTGGTGCAATCTGGAAAATCTTTTCCCATCCCAACTACAGAAATATTTTAGCATTAATTTTTAAGAAACTGGGTGGAACATGCTGGAAATACCAAAATAAAGGGCTGAGTTGCAACTCAGAACTTTTCCTTATTTCTCACAGGCTAGAAAAAAATTTGAAGTAATAAAACTGAAACTCTCCCTTGAATTAATTTCCTGAATGCGCTTTGACCCTACAAATGTTTCAGGCCCTTGAGTTGAATGTTTTACAGACAGTAAATAGGCATTTAAAAAACAAACTATTGGTGTAGTTTGAGTACTTTAACCCACCTTCACAGCTAGGTATGTGTAAATACTGCAAACTGTAGATACAAAATTTGTCTTACAGATGAGACACTGAAGGGGGCTAACTTTTAGAGGAGTATTCCTGTTTTAAGTCTTTATCCTTCAGAATGCTGCTGAAGCATAAATTAAGGGCAGAAGGAGGGAAATTATATTTCTGCTGCTGCAGGAGTCAGCCTGTTTTCATTTCTGTGTATGAGGTTATCTGAGGATAGTTTTATTCAAAAGGAGAGAGGGAGAGCAGGAGAAATATATACACACATGCCTATTACAACAAACGGGTTATTTCCAAAACTTATTGAATAAATAATAGTTTTATTGAATAAAATAAAACTTGTTAAAAGCACCCAGCCTACCTCCTGTGGTTTTGTGCCTCATTCAGAAAAGCCAGTGTGAGCAACAAAATAAATTGCATCCCTTTTGCATGAAGCTTGCTTTAATATTGTTGTTTGGCTTGTGATAGTTTGATTGTCACATCTGTTTTGGTTTGTTCCTTCATTAGATTGCTTGCAGTGGGCTTTTAGCTGGTGCTAACGTACAATTCTCCCTCACTTTTGATGTTTGAGGATGGACCCACTGAGAAGGAAGAGCAGTTAAATTGGGCTGACTGCCTTTTCCCCTTCTCTTTCTGTTTCTAATTCTTTTTTAGCATGCTCATGTTTTAAAGGCAGCAGGCAAGTCGTTCTGTTATAAATCAGTGCTTCATGTATGGCCAAGTGGTCCTTGTCCAACAGTCATCTTTTAAATCAATGGGAGTCTTTCCTCTGCCTTGCCAAGCCCTCCTGTCCTTGGGAGGCTCGTGTGTTTGGAGTGCTTTGCCAGGAGGAGGTTGAAGCAGTCCCAGCACACGCCGTGGGCCAGGCTGTGTTGTCTCATGCCCTCTGCAGTCACTGACATCTCGTCTAGTCAGTGGAGGAATGTTTCCTCCCATTCCTCCTCAAACGATGGGGCTGTATCTCACAGCTTCTGCTGACAGCAGAAAGTACTGACCAATATAGGATTGGACCTTCTATGTTTAAAATTGTCTTCAATTTATTTTGTCCTTGTAGTTCTTAGCACACTCAGCCCATCTGCTTTGCCCATGATGCGATGTTCAGCCCTGTGGTAGGGGGAAGTCTGTTGTAAGGCTTTGAGCATGGAAATGGCTCCAAATGTTCTCTTTGGGGTCTTCAGACACTTCTTTAAGAACATATTTTCTTAAAAATAAATATAATAATGCTGCAAAATGTTGTGCTCAACTCTGGAGTCCCCTGTCCAGAAGCAGAGCTGGTACTTCTGCTGGCTGCCTCTGGTTGTGAAGTCCCTTACTGGTTATGGTGCCACATTTTTATGCACCATCAGTGTTGAATGTAGGGGAAGGTTACAAGAGAACTGAACAGTCCCAAGGTCTAATAGCCCTAATCTTAATTACCTTTTCACTGGCTTATATAACTGTGAAGATGAGGTAACTGAGACTGACATTCTAAGAGGTCCACATGCCATTGCTGGCATATGATGACAGAACCATACAGAAGAAGAAACAACTTTCTGCATTCCTTTTATGATGTTAAAAGCTATTTTAGGATTTTTTTCTGTTTCTACTTTTTTTTTTTTTTTCCAAAAATTTTTGGAAATAGTGGAACCAGCTAGTCTTCTTTAACTGAAGTGATGAGCCCTTGTTTGCTAAAGACTTCTCTAATTATGCTGTTTGAAGCACCTGAAACAAAATTTTATTAAACCCCATAAATCAGATGTTTTACTCCCCAAAAAAGTCTCTTCCTGAGCTTTAAAAATGACACAAACATTTGCAGTAGTAATAGTAATAATAATAAATTAATAAAATTTCAGCTTTTCTTTATTTGTTGTTGAGAATGGAAGCAGATAAAAGTACAGCATTTTGAGGGTGGTTGGGTTCTTTGTGTTGACTTAATGTTGACTTGAGAATGTGCAGGTGAGCGTTCCTCAGTCTTTGCTACTTGCTCCCATGTTAAATCCTGCAAACTGGAATCTGAACCTCCTCCTTTAGAGAGCAATCCCACTGATATCAGGGCATACACCTGACTAAAAATACTGATGCGTGTTTGAGTGGAGCTGCTCACCAGGGTAAAGTCCCCTTGCTAAGTAGAAGTAAGTTGGTTTCGGACTGTGTGGTATCAGCCTCGTTATTTGCAGGGATACAGTGGGAAGCAGAAGCAATTTCTTTCATATTGTGCATCAAAATCCATTCAGATTTCCTAGAAGAGTCTCCTTTATTTCCACTTTATTAAATGTAGTCTCGCTTATCCTCATACCGCTTGTGCGTGTGTGTGTTTGCTGAATCTATCTCCCTTTATTTATTGTAATATGGGAATATTGTATTTTGCAGTCTGTAAATTAGATATTTGATTCAATGCAGTGGCAGAACACAAGAGTGTTAAAAATGTCCAATTCCAGCAGGCGAAGCCAAGGGAAAGCTTGGTGCATATAATGTTTATATTACATTAAGTACTGTGTTATTGCACAAGATGCTTATTGTTAATGTCTGTAGGGAGAATCAGTTCCAAAGATTTCAATTTCAATAAACTGATTATGCAGTTCCACCACATACAATTAGGAATGTAGTAATGAAATGGTTATGAAGTCCCTTGGCATTCTGTAGTTGTTTTTTTTAATTTTCTAAATAACATCAGGAGCGTTCTGGGGGGAAGTGTTTATGTATTTATTTATTATTGATTTTAAAAAAATACATTTAACATTACTAGTTATTACAAATCCAGTCTCAGCAACAGGAAGGAGATAAGCTGTTTCCACATTATTAAATGCAGGACGCCTAGGGAATTGAGGAGGTTTATCCTTTATATAAATATATTAAATATTAATGAATAGTGATTACAGGAATTAATTTATAGCTGCATTTAATTTTCTAATAACCTTTCATAGCTTTATTCCTTTGTTGCAAACAATGCATAGTTAAATACAGCCCCTTGACAAATACCTTGGCTGACTATGGAATGCTGTTGTCCACTGATCAGAGTGCTGCATGCACCTCACAAGGCAAGAGAAAGAAGATGAAGTGGAAGGAGTCTGAAGCCAATCGATGCTCCGTGGCTGAAGAAGGAGAAGCATCTCACATCTTTTGAGGGGAAAAACAGGGGCAACACTGGGAAGATTCAGAAACTTAGCCAAGTTGCTGTGTCTTACTGCAGGCTGCACTTGGCCCTTTTGGTAGGCAGCATCTATTATCACCTATTTTTGAAAAGCTAAAAATATCTGATTTGTTGTTTCTCATCAGTTTGTGTGAAATGTTTTGAGCTTTTCTGGCTTGGTTTTTGGTACCTTTCTTGGGAAGAGTCATTGCATTTATCTCATGGGCAACTTTTTGTCTACATGAATTGTTTTCTGCTTTTCCATCTCCCAATAACATTTATTGCTGTTTTGTGGTTTATTTTTGCTTTAAATTGAGCTTAGATCTAGGCACAAAACAGCTTTGGAGGAAAAGTTGTTTCCAACTCTGATATGTATTTGTTGCATCATCTAGGACAGGTCAATTTTGGGCAAGATCATGCTCAATCTACTCCTTGTGCATAAGTTTCCCCCTTATTTCTTTTTTCCTTTTTTTTTTTTTTTTTTAGGTATGTAGTTCACAGGTGGGAGAAACACAGTAAAGAGGGAAAATAGTTCTGCCCATATGTGCTTCTTTTTCTCATTTTCAGGCCTTACTGAGCTTCTCTTGGGAATAAGACAAAAATATGTGAGTCTAAATCTGAAGGCCACCAGAGGTCTATGGGGAATTTCCATAGTTCTTTAATAGCCATAGAGAAATAAGCTTTTCTGTCCTTTTCTTTCACTGAGCAGGGTTAGAATTGAGCCATTACTATCCAATGGGAGGAATTTCGACATTCGGGAAACAGCTTTTCAATGATTAACTAGATTTCTGTGGTTAAGTGTCCCCAAAAACTTGACAAACAAATTCCTACTCCTCTTAGCAGAGAGAGAGTTGAGGGAGACAAGGGACATTTGAGGATGAAGACATAGAGGGGGAAAAGAAAGCAGGGGAGGGGCTATTCTCAAGGGTTTGTAGTGAAAGGGTGAGGGGTAATGGCTTTAAGCTAGAAAAGGGGAGATTTAGGTTAGACATTAGGAAAAAGTTCTTCAATATGAGGGTGACAGACCACTGGAATAGGGTGCCCAGACAGGTGGTGGAGGCCCCATCCCTGGGGACATTCAAGATCAGGCTGAATGAAGCTTTGAGTAGCTTGATCTAGTTGGAGATGTCCCTGCTTACTGGGGGGGGGTTGGACTAGATGACCTTTGGAGGTCCCTTCCAGCCCAGACATTCTATGATTCTATGAAAAGGCAGCCGTGGATGGTCACCTTTAGAAGAGACAGGGACCAAATTTCCACCACCTCAGCCTTGGGACAGAAATAACAACAGAATTTCCAAACCAACTGGCACACGCCAGTGTTGTACATGCAGTGAGGTGGCAAAGGGATCTGTACCCAGTTTGGTGACGCCAGTCACATGAGTTGCTTTGCTGGGTAGTTCTCACTGTGGCTAGCAGTGATGGGGAAGTTGATAGTTATCTTCATGGTGGGCTGATTTGAATCAGTGATGGTTTCTCTGTCTCGTTTGAGTTCTCTACTGCTGTCTGATACGGATTTGAAAATCAAGACACTTTTAAGTACACGATAAATTTATGTTAAGAGGGAATTGCCAGATTTTAGAGGTGATGAGAACATGTCTGAGGACATGTTTAAGTCAGAAGCAGGTGGAATAACAATCCTTCCGGCAGGGCACAAGGGTAACAGTTCAACCTTTGCTGGGACCTTAGCAAACAGCACTATTAGCATGCTCTCCTCCTGGTCTTTGTTAGAAGATGGCTTGATCTTGACATGCTGACTCAAACCTAGAGAAGTCAATTAATGTCTTTTGTATTGCAACTAGCTAAATTTATGGCATGCCCTGCAAAGCCAAGTTCACTGCCCTTGTAGAACATCCCTGGCCACCAGGATGCAGCAAATCTCTTAGAGAGCACAAATTCCCTTTGCAGAGCAGGCTTATCTAATTCAGGATCAAAACTGCAGTGTGACCAAAGAGGCATGTGTTATATCATCTAGATCCTCCTGGGTTTTTGGGTTTGCCTTTTTTAAAAAAAAAAAAAAAAATCAGGCAGGGGAAAGCTTAAAAAGTCTAAAAACTGTTGAGCACTCACAACCAGGCCAAGCTCCCTGGGAACCCACCCTGAGAGCAGCATATGTGTTGGCCAACATGGTGTTGAACAACATGTCAACAGACAGAGTGTCAGGGAAAACTGCAGACCCGGAGGGAGTCTATTGGTTTGAGCATTGATTCAGACGTGTATTAGAATACAAGGAGCTACTCTGGATCTTATCTCCTGGCCTGCTGCCAGGTTCAGTTCCAAGCTCAATGTTTCAGGATGTCAGCCTGCGTAATCCATGCCTTTGAGTGTCTGGACACACCAGCTCTGCTTACTGTTGGTGAAATTCATGCTGTCCTCTTTGTGTGAAGGCAGACAACCCTTCTGCACTGCTCTGATGTGCCATTTGGAGGCAAGAAGTGTTTCATGGCAAGAGGAATTTTTGAATTAATCTTATAGTGTCAAGCTTTCCCACCCTCTGGAGCAAACATATGTGAATCCAGTGCAGACAGAGTAACGTACAAAGGTGTTCCAACTGCATTATGAGATACCTGTCTGAAAATACAAAAACAAGGTCTTCAGTCTGGTTTGCTGCTTGAAGATGTCTCCAGTCTTCTGTTGCAGAAAAGAGTCTCACAGGTTTAGGTTTTGTGGTCAGGATCATAAAAATGACCAGTCCAACGTATTGTCAGTGTGAGTCCCTGTGTGTGTTTGAGCAGGTCACATCAGCAGATGCTTAAAGATGGATCCTTTCTGCAGAACTAGCCATTAACACCTTCAGTTGTACTGCTGTTCAGGCTTCCTCACTCCACCCTGCCCCTGCTCTGCCCTCTGCACTGAACCCACGTGGTGAACCAGATCAAGGAGCCCGGCCTGTTGAAAAGACTATTTTTCTGTGTTCTCCCCAGTGCAGCCAATACATCATTTCCCCCAGCTGGTACATGAAAAGGGATGCCAGCACATCATGCTCTAACAGATGCATAGACTAGATGCAGGAGTATCTGCCACTGCACTTTCATGTTCTTTTCAGAAGATGTGATGTTTAAGCATAAAAATATGCATACAGAAGGGGTTTTGTTTAGCTGTCACTTAATCCCCATGCCTGTACATGTTGGCTTGTGACTAGATATGCTGAAATTAAACAGAAATGGGTAGGCTTAAAATTGAACAGTTAGAGATGTTGCTGCATGTCTGCCTAACCTAACATGTGTCAGGACCAGATCTATAAACTCCCAGCAGAGCTGGAGGACAGTCAGACCTTCACAAGGTTCATCTTTTTGAGCAATCCACTGGAACTCTCCTCTATTCAGCTGAACTGGGTGAATGTCAGAGAGCAGCATTTGGCCAACTGGATGTAAATTTAAGAAGAAGCCTATCACCCCTGGACTTGGCCTTTACAGGAAAAAACAAGTATTTGCTGAGAACTTCTAGTTGGCAGGGCTTCTTTGTGTATTCTGTAATGCACATTAAGATAACATGGTAATAATCATCTACTGGTTACATGTGAAGCAGCTACATGAAGCCCTTTGAAGACTTCATGGAGCACTATTATTGCTGCTGAACTGACTGGCAGGGATGAAAATTAATACTTTGTCAATAATCCTGGTTCTAATAGAGTTTGTTCCCATTTTTATTCACTGTTTGTATGGCACACTATAGTTCAGATGGGTGTCTCAGAGGGTAGCAAGACGAGGTGTTCCCACACAGACCACCTTGGGTCTTTTCTGCAAATGGACCTTAATAGCTTGATAGAGTGATGAGTTTTGGGGTGAAAGGAGAGGGGTCTATGGTGCCCCATAGAGGATGGGTGTTTGATGCAACATTAGCTGTGGAGCTGGGCTGTTTAAAGCAGTCCTTGTTAGCTGGAAGGATGAGGACTACCCCTTCCAAAGCGTTCCCAGGTGTTTTCCTCTGCAATAGCACGTGGAGAGGAGAAGACCGTAAAGATCTGTCAGATAAGTGAGTCCATCTCAAAACTCCTGACTGGGGGTTGCATTTGACTGCTCAGTTTGGGATGGGAATTCACTCCTTGTGGCCTCTGTTAGCTCCAGGAAATTGGCCCCCCGAGGTAAACAGCAGAAAAAAAAATCATGTTAATAATGCTGTCAACTGCCATTACCACGTCATTAGTATCACTTGTCATTTATTAACAGTGAGTGATAATTCCCTGACGTTCCCTGGTGTTAGAGTGGGAATGACCTGTAGTTCTCTGTTACAACATCAGTAAAACACCAGTAAAACCTATCAAAACAGTTCAGGAAAATGAATGGATCTAGAACCTGTGAGTTTCCTGGAGGAGATAGGAAAGGATTTTTAGCCTCTGGTTTGTGCACATGGGGACCCATGGAAAGCAAGTTATTGTACTTAGGGTGGGATTCTGTGAATGGCTCCACATCTGCTCCATAAAAGGTTTAGGGGTTCAGAAACTGAAAACCTGTGGCTTACATGGGACTGAGAGTGGACTGAGCATGGCTCTGGCATTTGTCTTGGCATATGGCACTCCTGCCACGGCCTTTGCAACTTTTGAGGGTACTCCTTGAGAAAAACCGCAAACTGGTGCATCTAAGAGAAGCTGAGGGTTATTTAAATTTAAGCATCATTTTTGAATCAAGTTGTCTGTCAAAGTATAGGGTAGAAATGTGGTGAAAAACTCTAATTGGTTCTTTGTGGAGTGAAATTCTGTGAGAACTTGCCTCTAAATACAAAAACTCAGTCTTGGCTCTTCTGTTCCATTGAAATTATTTAGAATTATATTAATAGAGGAGAATGATGATGATGCTTTTAATTACCTGTGTTATTCCTATCAATTGTATAAAATTTAATCAGCAAAAGAATGTTAAACCAAAAAAGAAATTATTTTAAAGTACAAATTCTGCATATGTCATTTTGTCCCAGACTGTGCTTTTGCCTCTGCAAAAAAAAACATTAAAAACAAACAAACAAACAAACAAACAAACAAAAACCTCATAAAAATTCAGATTAGTGGTGATTATAACTGGACTCAGTACAACATGTTACAACTGAAAATTGCTAGCCAGTTGAGAATTATTAGTAAAATTGAGAATTTCAGGAATGGGGGTAGGGAGAGAAGGCTGTCTAGATTATTTTTTCAGCGTGACTTTCAGCCTTGCTCAGGAGGGATAAAATGAGATGACATTTGGAAGAAAAGTACCTCACCAGAGCTTGTAGTTATTGCTGTTTTGAATGCTTATGCAGCTGCTCCACTGGAGCCAGATTGATCCATTTCTAGGCAATGGTCATTATATATCGTTTCATACAGAAAATGTGATGCTTTTCTTTTAAGTTGTCCTTTCTGATGGATGTTATTATGTGGAATCTTATTGCATTATATTATAGTTTTGAAATATTAAGATATTTATGTCTTGGGTAAGTGCAGGAGATGAGTATGAATATGATACAGTGTTTGAAAATATTTGTCTTTGCAGAGGAAGAAAGTATCCTTGGAAGATGAGCTGCTCCTAACTGGGAAATTCTACTTTCTGTGTGAGCACGAGAGGGTGAAGTGTGTGGGGCCTTCAGCATCATATGCCCTGCTATGTTTTAAACACTTGTGTTGGTGGTAGAATCTGTCACCCATCTACTCTTGACTTCCTCCACTGTTCCCATTTTAATGCAAAATATTTTTTTATTCCAAGTACAAAGTTACTCCCAGAAAATAGTGGGTTTAGTGTGTTTAAAAGTGGCCTTATCTACTGCATTTGACTTTTTTTTTTTTTTTTTGGAGAGCACCCCACCTTTAAAAACATAAGCAAATAACCTCACATAGTTTTAGTATTCTTGAAGTCACTATTTCAATGTTTTTGTTTGAGAATCCTCATAAAAGTGGAGGAAAACAGCACAGAAAAAAGGGAGGATAAGGAGGAAAGTGGAGCCAAGGAAAGCAACCATAGCCTGAGACTGATTCTTTCTTAGAAGAGATAGGTCAGGCATCAGACTTTAAGTGTGCTTATGTTATGAGAGTGCACCCCAGTGAGCAGCCCTTGGGAAAAATGTAGGCATTGCTGTAGGATTGCTTTTGTCCCCCCAATATCTGCAGGATTTTTCAAAGGATTTACAGGGTATCTTTGAGATTAGGTGATTAAGAAACTATTGACCATCAAGGTCCTTCTGTATAAGAAGAGATGGTGTGATTTGCTCTGTGACATTTGTCACAGCTCATCGGAGTGGGAGAAAAAGAACTCAGAATTATAGATTTGCACCCATACCTGTATTTTTTATTCTTGTGACCACTTTATAGTAAAGTAACTAAAGGGTGTATATTCTTGCTCCCCCTTTTAGTACTGTGTGCCTCAAAATAAACCAAATAGAAGTTAAGACAGCACCCATTTTACCTGGCTATGTGACTTAAATAATGTTGCTATTCTTTGCAGTGACTAAACCACCTTTTTTCTCTCCCTTGAGCTGTGTCCCCCATGGTGGGTCAGCCTGAAGTTCTGATATGAGATTATTGCAATGCCTGGAGCTCAGAGGCACGCTCTCAGATGCTGTAGGTAGGCAGCAGCCAATGCTGCCATGCCTTCACTCTCCAAGGGGCTGGCCCTGCTCCTGAGGGGCAAGTGCAGAGGATGCTCAAACAACTGACAGGGTCTTAGTGTTGGCTCTGCCTCACTTGATGATGCTAGCCTGATATTTCAGGGAGCTATTCCTACAGAGGCTGTTGGACAAAGATCAACCCATACTAAAACCAGGGAGCACCAGCAGATGTGCTGCTAGATGAACTCCCCTCCACCGTGTTGGCCCCTAAGTCTGTCACTTGTGGCTTAGAACCAGTGACACTTGTGCTGCCCAGCCCCTCCCCTGGCACTTCGTGTGCTGCAGAGCAGCACCCCAGCCCCCTCCTGCTTAGCCCACTGGGTTTTCTGAGCAGCTGGGCTGCCAGGACCACTGCTGAGGGATCCCAGTGTGGAAGTGCTGCAGGAGGGATTTACTTGGAGACCCGAGAAGCAGCACAGACTCCCCTGAGAAGGCACAGCAACCCCCAGTGATACCCTCTGGCCCCAGCACATGGCACAACACAGCCATCGTGCCATCTTGCAAGCTGCTATGTCAGCTCCATGCACTACCATATACCCCAGTGTTTAAGATCTGGATCTTTGCAAAACTCAGAGGTACTTTAAAGAAACCTTCTACTTTATTATGAGCCAGCAAGCCAGTAGCCTGCTGCCACACTTTGTCTCGGTGTTACTACATGGCATGAAATGAAACTTATGGCAAGGAAAGTAATTTCCATGCAAGGAATTTTCATGTTATTCATGACAGATATCGCCCTATATTAATGGTGTACTTGCCAATGCCTGGTTCTTCAATACCAAACAAAATTATCTAAAATAAAATATTTAAATTCTTTTAAAGCCTTGTAACCTCTGCAAGACGTGAGGGTAGTACCACCCACTCACTGTGCACAGAGGAGGTCTTGCCCCACGAGTCGGAAGAAGCAGGAGTGGTGCCTCATGCTCCTGCCATGTCAGTGAGCCTGCTCACAAGAGCAAAGTTGTTTACTGACACCTTTACAGTGCTGAGCCAAACACAGATTACTGCAAGATGCTTTTCTGCACCAGGGACAGGGAATGTGGAACTGCAAGTGTCCAAAGGAATCCCAAACCACACAGTCTTCTGCTGCTCATCAACAGGGTTTATAATCTGTATCTATTTTAAAAGCATTTCCTGCTGTTGGGCTTTTTTTGGCTTAGGTTGACAAAGCATAGGAATGTGTGGCTACCCTCTGCTGTTTCAGGCAGCTCTTGTCTGTGTCCAGTCTATGAAAAGAAAGGATTCAGAGGCTGCTGTTGTACAACATGCACCTCCTGTGCTTCTCTGCAGATCATCTGGAGCTGCTGGAGCACCGCAGAAGGGGCTTGCATGTGTCCCCCAGCCAGCAACCTGCAGTGATCTTAGCCAAAAGCCCAATGCAGAGTTAGGACTTATTTCAGCAGTGAACCAAGAGAGCAGTATCAGAACAGGAAAATGTTTGTTGATAACAGATCACACATTCAGCTTGCTAAGGAGGGCAAAAGAAAAAGAAATTGTGTCTATAAGTCTAAGCAAGCCTGTGGGTGTGTATTAAGGACTTAACTCAATTTGAAAAATGCTGCCCAAATTTGTTTCCACTGTGAGTAAAGTGTTTCTAAGCCTCAGATGAGCCATTATATTTATCCAGCATGACATCTGTTAAAATATTTTTGAATGAAGAGCCTGTATAGAGCATAGGTAATAAGACAGCTTTTGTGAGCAGGTTTGTATTCCTGATAGACGAGAATGGCTCCTTTGGAGACCTCCCAATTTTACACTGTTGAGGTGTGCTAGATCCCAGATGAAAACCCACAAGAAAATGTAATTAGTGGAACAAAATTTAGTGCATATGCCCCACGGCTAGTTTTTACATTGCAGCAGCTTTGGTTTTAATTTTTCTTCTTCGAAGTACTGAAAACAAGAGATTATCAAGTTAGGGACCTAATCACATCACAAAATCAAGCCTTATTTTCCAGTGCTTCTATATATCTTCTTTTTTTCTTTTTCTTTTTTCTTTTTCCTTCTTAAAGAGTATTTTTAAAGGGACCCAATACTCTTTTCATCAAGAAAATAAAACAACCAGGCTCATAAACTTTGACCTGGGATTGTAATCTGGTAGGACCCAGCTAATGGAAACACTCCCAGTGAAATAAAATGGTCAACTTTCTTGAGTTAAGATTTGTAGAATCTGGCTTCTGGTTCACCAAGTTTCAGGCCAAAGCAAATTTTACAGCGACGTTATAAATATTTGAAAAATGGGGATAGTAATGGAAATGCTGACACAACCTTAACCATAGAGGCATAAGCAGCACAGTGCTGTGGTCTGGCAGTGTGGCTTTGGCAGTGGTTATATGATAATGCATAGATATATAGATAATGCAGGCCTGGAGCACTTTTAGCTAAATGTATCAATATGAAGCTAATTTACTTAGACCTTCATGTAGTCATTCACATTAAAAATCTCTGATGTATAGATCAAGACAGTTTCTTCCTCGTTGATATATATCAGACAGATATATGTTAAAGCACACAGTAAGAAGGCAGAGTATAAAATTGCTAAGGTGGTGTTTCTTCAGACTTTTCTTTAGGCCACCGTTTACTAAACAATATCATAGGAGCTATATATCCTTCAGAGTGTTAATATGTAACCAGAACAAACAGAGGACACAGGAAAGGTGGAGAAAAGTTAGATATATAAGCAAGAAAAAGTGAGTTATTGATTTTATTGACTGGTCTGTTAACTTCTGACATTGCAATAAAGCCTTATTTATTTGTATACAGAAGGCTCAATTACATAGATACATATCATTTTAACAACTGGGTTATTTACAGGAGAATTGCAGCTTCATAAATAATATAGATGCGCATTTCTCAAGCTGATGTTTATCCATTCTTACCATTTAGGGACTTGTGGTGTCCACAAATGCTCTTTGGAGGAAAGTCATTAGAACAACATTAAGTCAAACCGATGCTATTATAACAATACATGCGTGAAGTGCTCTAATGCACACAGGAGCTGTGCTTCACAGTGACTGAAATAAAACCTCCTGCATCCTCTTCTCTCTGTACAACTGTCTCAGGAATGTCCATCATACATATGGTAAAGGGCTGGATTTTCTCTTGAAGACCTTTGAATACTGCTTTAACTGAGAAGATAGCAAGTATGGATATAAGGGTGGGGGATTTTGATGGGTTTTAGTGTGTTTTCAATCCAGATTGGGTTTTGAACCCAGACATCTCTTGCTGAGTGAAATGTACTTAGTGTGTTACCATCTATATAATCAACAGGTCCTGTGGAATAACAGGGGAAGTAATCTGAGTGGTGATGGTTAATGGGATGGCTGACTGTGATCAGAACCTCACGTGGGACTATATGTTCAGTAGGCAGTAAATACTATTCTCTCCAGCAGTCCTTCGGTAGCCAGTATGTGGAGAGAGTTAAGGAGAGGCAAGATGATGAGAGAAGAGCTTTTTGTGCCAATGCCAGGCTGCAAGGAAGACATGCAGTGGCTTTGTTTCAAAGGCAAGAAGTTATCCCAGAGATCTGAGTGCGGATTCCTTCAACATGCAGGCAGGGCAGCTCTCGAGCCCAGACATTGCCCCATGCCTCACAGCTGTGTTTGCCCTGAGGCAGGCTTTTCATTGCCCGACCCCACGCTGTGGGCGCAGGACGTGGCACGCTGGCCGTGCCCGCGGTGCGCCCGCTCTCGTCAGCGTGCTCCTTCAGTCCAGGACTTCCCTAAGCTCCGGGGGCCCAACAATGCTCTTTGTGGGCGAGAGGAGAAGAGCTGGTGAAGGTCTCACAGGCACTCTGTGGTGGTTGGGCATTGAGCCCAAATCTCAACCTTTGCCAGATCAGCACCTGATCTGTCCTTGATGGCAGCCGTAAGAAACAGCAGGTGGAAGCATTGGCTATTTCAAGCCAACCCTGGCTGTGTGTTGCATTTCCTGCAAGCTGGGAGCACTAAAAGAAGCTATTGAGAAGGCAGTGGCCACCCACTTCCATAAAGCACACCAGGTCTGATGAAACATTCGTTGGCTGCCAAAGGATCTGACCTGTAGGAAGGGTGGGCCCAGGGTCCTCTTTGCTCCAGGTCCCCTGTGCTGCACTGTGGCTGGACACGAGACAGCTTCTTCCTAGAAGGAGCACGGCTGTGAGAGTGGCACACAGAGTGTGTGTAGAGCAGCACGAGAGCATTGTGGTGCTCTGAAGCTGTGTGGCTTCCACAGCAGGAATGGCTTCTGTCAGCTCAGCTTGGGGGTAGGGACAAAGAAGTTCAAATCTGCTTGTCTGTGGATGCCTCTAGACGTCTTATTTTTTGTAAATATATTCACAAAAACCTTTTTCTAAACCTTTTTCTAAAGGGTTTCACGAGTTAAAATCAGATGACAGAGCTCTTATAGAAATATAGAACGGCTGAAAAAGTTTTCTTTAAAAGCATTTTTAGAAGGAATTGTTGATTACTTTTTGTCCAACGCCAAATTATGTTTAGTAGGCACGTACACATAGTCTGAGATCTGACATAATCCTCAAAATAAATAATATGACAAATGGAAGCTGATGCTGGTTTTGTATTGTTGTGTAATGGAGTTAGAATAATGACAGGACAATAATATAATAGAATTCTGCAAAGCCCTCACTCTGCTTGACTTTAAGTGGAAGTAAAATCTTAGAAATGAGAGGACAATAAAATAATGCTTTGTAAAAAGGATAAAAGAATAATGTTACCTAAGTCTATTAGTGACATAACACACTATGAATGCACTTAAATTAATAGAATCTTTTACCAGTAGATATTTTTCAATTACTGTAATGCTGAAAAAATAAACAGAACAATAATATAAAAATGAAAGGGATGTAGGATAATTTGTTTAAAAATATGTATCTATACATAGCGAGATATAAATATACATATATATATACACACACAAGCATTCTCATGGATTAGAAACAGTTTGTGTATCCCATATAATTTAATCCCATTAGGATGTATCACAGTGCCCTCTCTCACTCTTTGAAGCAAGTTCCCTCCACTTTGGCAAAGCTAAGTCAGGTGGCTTCTCTTGGCATTCCTCCCTCCTGCAGGGCGTGCTGTTACAAAGGGGTCTTGCCACGACAAGCGTGACTCACTGGGAGCCCCTGCACGCAGGGGGCTGTCCTGGGGTACACGGCTGCTGGGGGGAGAGCTCTGTAACCCCTGCTGCACTCCCAAACCTTTCCCAGAGAATTAATCCAGCACGTGTGAAATCCGGCGGGGGTCCGACCCGTGTAATGGCAACGTGCTGCAGGAGCAACACCCAGATGTTTGTAAAGCACTTGGTTATTTCCCTGCAGACCTGTTTTAGGGTGGGTTTAGTGTCCATTTGTGGTGTGGGGGAGACCCTCTCGGTGTTTGCTGCAGAGTGTTTCACTATCGTTGTCTGGTAAACAGCTGCTCCAATTCCAGAGGCAGATGGGGTGATAATGCTGACTACTCGTTCTTCAGGACTTTTTTATATTTTTAGCTTTTGGTCTAAAAAGGAGAGAGAGAGAGGGAGTGGAAGCAGGGAACCAAAAGCCCTTGCTGTGTGTTTTAAACTTGGTTTAGTGTTGCTCAGGCTTGACGTAGCTTGTAAGACCTGTCCGGCAGGCTGAATGCTCTTTAAAAACAGATAAATATAAAGTGTTTGGGAGCTCCTGGAAAAAGCTCCTTGTAAATGGTCACTACGATTGATTTCAGACAATAATAAAGAGACAGGAGTTAATTCAGTTCAGGATTTACAAGATCTGGAGGCATGTGTACCCTGAGTTTCTGCAGCTCCCAGCCAACGCTTTCATTTGAAATAATGGCTCACCCTGCTGAGCCACATCATGAGAACTTGCTGCAGGTATCAACCAGCCCAGGCTGCTGTTGAAGGAGGAGGGCTGATGAATTTTTGTAGCTAGGAATTCCTGAAGGTGCGTGTGCAGCTAAATAGGTTTCTAATGTAGACTCACTGGTTTTGTGATTTAGTCTAATCTAGGAGTACAGTCTCCTGCATACAGAGTTGCTGCCACTGTTAAGGTTTCCTCCTGGATCTCACCTGGACTCCTACAGTATGCCACTCTGTGGGATGGCTCTTTCAAGAGTCTCAATAAAGCCTGAACAGCTGAACAACCTGTAATGAGACACTTGATGGAGCTGCCCCACAGGGCTGTGTAAAGACCACAGCAGAAAGTGTGAAATTGTTAAAGACACCACAGGGATGAAACCAGACAGTGAACTCTGTAGCAGGAGTGATAAACCACTGTTGCTTGACCACACTTGCTGGTCAGGATGCTCCAGTAGGAGTTTACATATATTGTGGGGTGCATCTTGCTGAACACTGGCTCTGCTGAAGATCTAAGTCTCGTCTGCTTTTATTTGGTTTAATTGAATGCTTCGTTCCTTAACTAGTGGACATTCCTCACTCACTGAACCAGGTGATTTGAATTTCTAAACAGGCTCTCACAGGACTTTTAGGACACTAAGTTCATCCCCTCCCCACCTTACAGGTTTTTCTTTCCAGTCCCTGGAAGGTGTCAAATCTGTGAGTTAAATTTCCATCATTGGCCATCTACCTGTGCCCTTCCCTTTGTAAATAAGTCTATTAATGTAGCTTGTAAAAATCAAAAGATGTCAGACACCCTTTTTTTCCACCCAGAAGCCCACATTAACATGCACCGGAGGCTGTCCACACTTATTGCCTGGCTTTTGGTAGCCTGTAGCACCAGCAGCCAAGTCCATAATACATAAATTGTGCAGGGTTCCCCAGGCAAACAGCA
Organism: Merops nubicus; assembly: GCF_000691845.1. NCBI lineage: Eukaryota > Metazoa > Chordata > Aves > Coraciiformes > Meropidae > Merops > Merops nubicus. The sequence continues at coordinate 127,211 of NW_008581993.1, forward strand.
ACGTTTATAAGATACCATCACAGTCTACCTCATTTTGGGGAGGGTATGGGAATCAAATGGAGAGAGTGAGTGTCAAGAAGTTGGACTTTCAGTGGAAAGCTTGCCCTCTGAAACGTTAAGAATAAAAACATATGCATGGATAAATGCTGTAAAAATCATACAGAAATCTTAGTTAGCTATAAAGATGGCAAACTGTGGCAGTCGTTCCAAAATAGATGTTCTTTAACGTGTTCACTCCTTGGCATTTAGGAAGCTTCCAGGGATGGAAAGAAAGGAAAGTTTAATTTAGAGAAGCCTCTTGCCCTTCTTAGCTAGGGATCAGCTGCCCAACATGAAATAATAATGCATTCAACTGTCCATCTTCTGGTAAGTAACCTTTATCATCACTGCATTCACCAGCACTAACAGCAAACAGTGAGTAAGAAATGTTGTATAAATTCAGGGAAAACTGATAGGGTCTTTGTGACCTTAATGTGATTATATTTGTGCTAATGCATACAGTATAAAAGAAACTAGAACTCTCAATATGAAGGGTTCAATTCATAAAAAATGTATGTACCATTAACAAGGGATTTTTATGCACTGTACTTGAGGGGGTGAAGAAAAGTAGAATGAGTCTATTTTGAATAAAGAACATACTTTTGCAATTATTTTCCTTCACCTTTTCTGCAGTAGCAATGCTTCTTCTCTCACATGAAGTATCTGAAGTGGAGGAATATTCATATAGGCACCAATAAGAAAAAAAAAAAATCATTTGGGAAAAAAATAAAGAGGAAGAAATAAGACAATGAAGAGGAGGAAAAATAAAGATGGTGAAGAAGAAAATTTAAGATAGTTAGGAGACCTGGGTTTTTACATGATCTGTGATTTTTCTGTCTTGGAATGGCATTTTTTGTTTGTTTGGTGGTAAATATAACTGGTGGTTGCCCAGGAGAAGTTCTCTGTAACATGAATCACTTTAATAGCCTGGTTTTCATTATAAACAGAGAGTTTTAATGTGATCAGTCCTGATCCAGAAAGATGCAGGTGTGTAGCTACAAACCAAGCCCTGTCCGTATGGGTAACAAGCACGGTGGTTTTGGCCACCTTATGTGTCTTGTGGGAGAAGATCCTTTAGGAGAAAATATCCCCAGGGACCAGGTAAAGGTGAGATTTTGTGCTCTGCTGGCAGAACGATTTTGAGCTCTGCAGTGATTTTGGTAGCTTTGCAGTAGCAGCTGCATGGCAGTTCCAGATAAGTATAAAACTGCAGGATTTTACTTACTTAAGTACTGAATGATACAGTCAGTAAAGCAAATCTGCTCTATTCATTCTGCTGTCTAATTCAATCCATTCTGTATGCAGGGTTTTTAGCTTTTCTGTACAGGATATATATGTCAATATGGTAGATCAATATGGCATTTCCTTATCACACCACAAACATCTTCAAAGGTAAACTAGAAGAGTTTTGTACATGGGTAGGGGAAAATTAAGAGTGAGAGTTATGTAAGTTGAGACGACCTGACATTGTGGAAGATAAGCACAATACCTGCACGTTGTGCTAAAAGGATCGAGCAGTAAAATAATGATATCGACACTGCAGCCTTGTTAGGTTTCAGAGTTAACAGGTGCTGGTGGTAGTTCTGCACACACCTGGATCTCTGCTTGCTTTGTTTTCCTTGTGAGGCTGAAATCACTGCCTAAAATTCAAAGCTTAGAATCTTTAGAAGTAAGCAGGAAAAAGTGAACTGCTGAGCAATCTTTGGGATAGCCCAATACTCAAAGAAATTTTACACGATCCACATGAGTGAATTGTTTGTCACATCTTGGTCATGGACTGGAAGAAGGCAACTATCTGACTACATAAATTAAATTTGAGAAGCCCAAGCTTAAATTCGTACCTTTCAGCGAGTGATTCATTAATCTTCTTTAATTTCTAAACTTGATTTTCTTTGCTGAGATAACAGAAGTATCTTCCCTGATAACCGTAGGATTATATCGATGTAAAATGGATTCAGCATAGAATCTCAATTTTCTCTTCTGCAAGTATCGTAAAATTTAGATGAGTTTGTAAAATTCTGTGTTGCAATCTGATTATTAAGGTTTTACGATGGGGTGATTTGGAAAAGCTTCCTCCCTACATGTCCAACCACTGAGGCAGCAGGGAAATGAAAACAGTGAAATTAAGAGCCATAATATGGTGCTTCATGGCAGAATGAGGATTGTTTGGAGTTTTTTTATTATCAGCTGCATCTTTCTCTTTCAGCTATTAAATTTTGTTCAGCAAGATTGCTTCTGCTATAATTGCTGACAATTAAGGGTTCATTTAATGAAGAGCTGAGTTACTTTAATCAGAGAATATGGACTTTCACACACCATAGCCGATACTTTGATTATCAGTTGGTCTCTTTAATTTCTTTTTAAAAGTTATCTTTTTTTTTTTTTCTCCTGATAATATGGCTTATGATCTAAATGCAGCTATATTACATGTTCAGACTGAGTTTATTAGTTTTAAAGATGTAAGACTTTTTTTTCTTACAGGCAGTATTTTCAGTTTAATGATTTCATTCTTAAAGCTGTATCTTTAGTGTGGGTTGGCTCAATGAGTAAGGAAAAAAAAAGGCTACTTTTGATTTCTTATTGTTACAGTTACTGAGAGATAAATACAAGTAATTTAATGTCACATTGTGGAACTGTATCTAAGGATTTTAATATGAACTTGCTTGAGATGCTGTGTTCTTTTATTACTGTTGATTCATTTAAAATATTTGCTTAAATGGATATCTCAGAAGGATTTATGTGTTCTTTTGATTATTTAAAATCTAGTGTTATTAAATTTGATCCTGATTGGTTTTCAAAGCACTAAAAAGAGGTGGCTCAGCATCTCCCTGGTTCTGATACAAGTGTGACACACAGTGAATTCATTCTTGAAGAGCACGAGGAATTTATTTCTGGGTAATTTGCTGAGGCCAGCCCTATGCTGTGGGTGAGCTTTGGTGCAGACTTTGAGGAGACACCACTGTGCATCGTGCCTTCGAGCAGGCACACGCACACATCGGCAGGTGAAGCAGGAGGTCCAGGACAGGGCAGGGTGTGCACGTTGAATGCATTCCATCACACATCCTTGTGATGCTCTTCAGCACAGTCCCCTCTGCCAGCCAGCCGCAGGCTCCCAGCACGCCTCAGACACCATGGGAGGCAGGGGCTGTGGGGTGGGCAGCACATCTGGGCACAGGGTGCTGGGGAGGACGCGTG
>NW_008581993.1:130475-144926 GCF_000691845.1 Merops nubicus
GTGTTTGTGGTACCCCGGGGGCAGCCGAGGAGCCACGGAGCAGCTCTGTGCTTAGACCCAGGCTTTCCTGAGCAACGTGGCTGCAGCTGAGCAGACCTGGGTGCCCGAGCAGCACCGACGTGAGGGTCTGCAACCAGCCCCTCTGTCCATGCTCTGCTCCTTCGTGAAGTGGGGATCAGAGCATTCCCTCCTTCACAGGGAGACAACAACAGGCAGAGCTGTTGCTGAAGATGTGTGAGGAACCAAAAGGAAGCAAACTCTGCAAAGCCTGCTTATAACTAGTGTGTTTACAGTTGTAATTTTGTGTGAGGCTCGGAGGCCTTGGGAAGTGAACTTTTTTTTTTCCTTCTGATGTTTCTCTTGTGGTTTTCCCAATTTTAAACCAGGTATTGTTCAGCAAGATTTTTTGCTTGGTTTGGGAGATTTTATATTTTGTTTTGGTTTTGATAAGGGGAAAAGAAGTTTCCCTTTGTGTTTCTTAGCTTTATTTTAAATAATATTTTGTTTTAAGAGGGTTATTTTACAATGTTTACAGTGCGCTTCAATTTTTTATTGTGTCATGCCCTTCCAGCCCCTTGGTGGGATGAGAGGTGAGTGTATGTATTATATAATTTATAATTAATTTATGATGAATCACATGTGATGAATACTGCTTATTAAATATTAAAGCCTTGTCTGCAGTTGTGGCCATACCATGGCAGTAGAGTTTCCTTCCTGTTCACACGGTACTGCTGAGCAAACACCCACTTAGGAGGAGTCTTAGCTCCCTGCTGAGGCAAATGGTGTTCAGGGGAATTACTTCTCTTTCCAGAGTAGGTGCCCTGTTACTGCCTTCTACCAGCAATCAGAGGTGTAACGAGACTGCAATCCCTCCAGAGCCTGGCTGAGAGCAGAGAAGGTGCTGCTGGTAGCTCCCCAGCTCCGTAGGGACTGCTGGGATTCCCAGTTCCTTGCCACTGTACCCCTTGCTGTGATAGAAAGCTGAGCAGTGTTGGAGGATAGCCTGACAGGAGGGAATGGCCTGGATCTGGACAAGTGGAAAATCTGGGCTAGATTTTGACAGGCCATTTCTGTTAGCGAGGGCTGGAATTTGGACTGGGGAATATTTCACCTGCAGAGGTCATTCCAGCGTCTGGAACTAATAAACTCCCAAATAAAGGCAGTAAAGCAGAGGGAAAAAACAATGCAGGGAATTTTGTGCTGCCAGTTTTGGGCAACGGTCTTAAGGAAGGTATTTTTTCCAACTTAGTAGCAATGAGTCTGAATCAGAAATAGTGGCTGTGACACAGCTTTCCCGACTCTTCAGGAGTCTCCTCTGAAATCAGGAACCCACCAGGTCAACGCTGCAAGGCAGAAAAGGAGAAGTAGTCTTCTGGCAGAGTTTAGTGCTCTGCTTGCCTTCCTGGGAGCTTTGACCTGTTTGTCTCAAGAAGCTGTTGTACAGGAGGGAACAAATGCTGTCACCGTGTGATGCAGCAAACTTACCCCTGAAATCCTCACGTCACTGCACTCACTGCCAGCCCAGCAGGCAGGTTTTCCTCTGCCTTTTGAAAAAACCTTGACTCTTGAGCAACTGTTACAGCAAGCAGATTAGAAGGGGCATGAAAGGAAGTGTGAGGATTTTGGTCTGAGAATAGAGTGTGGATAATTTCCTGTGGGGTGCCACGTCAGGCCAGGTTCGTGCAGGTGAAGGTGTGTGTGCTGTTGTGCTGGGAAGCCAGCACAGGGTGGAGGTGAGGTAGGAGCAGCAGGCAGAGCATCTGAGCACTGAAAGAGAAAGATCCAGCATCTGGGATGAGTGACAGTATGAAAGGAGTGTAGTCCTAAGGGATTCCAATTAGTGTAATGTAAAGGGAAAGCAGTGTAATTAATTTTGGCTTCATGGTCCTGTATAACCCACTTGTAGTACATACAGCTTGTGAGATGAAATATTGCAAAATCCTGAGGGTACAGACAACAGAAGACGGTCATTCCTGGGATAGCTGCACCATGGAAAAAAATACTAAAGCACAGGCATATTTCCTAAAAACCTCTTATTTATTTTCTGAGACCTCAAGCCATAGTAATTGCAATAAAATCTAATTGTAGTGAATATTTGACTCCAGTTTTGTTCTTTTTCCAAAGCTTTCAGAGGACAATTTAATGATGTGACAGACTATCAGGACATTGTTTAAATATTAATTAAATCATACACAAAGACAAAATCCTCAGCCCTTAAAATTACATAAACAAAATTGATTTACAGGATTTGATCTTAATGGGGAGTGATATATTCATTGGTATTGAGCTTTTGATCTAATATTACTTTATACATATGGCTGTGATGAGAAGATTAAAAAAACCCCATAACAATATGTGGAAATTACCAAAGGTAGAAGTGTGTTTAGTAACGTAGCTCTTTATTTTGTATAGGGATACTGAAGAAAACCTGTCTTTGGTCTTACAAATGGCAGCAGCACTAGGATTGTAAAGGATTTGAAAGAAAGAGTTTCATTGAATCTCCCATATCTAGTTACGTTTCTTTCTTTTCAAGTATCTCAGATGAGTAAATTGCACATAAAAAATTCAGTGAGTGGGTCTCTGTTTGCATGTTATTAGGCAATTGTTGGAGTCCTCACCAATTACAGCAGGTCAGCTTATTCTCGTTATTAGATGACAGTGGTCATTAAAATGCCAAACATTTTTTTATAGAATTCACTTTATAAAATGTCAGCAAGCCTGTATGTTTTTATTAGCTCCAAATCAGATATTTCAATAGACCATTTGTAAGTGTTGCCAAAGCAATGTCCATTTCCGGCTTTTTGAGACCCCACAAAAATATTGCAAATTAATCAGATTTTCAGATTTCTGTATAATAACTCTGCACAGTTATTGTTTAATCCTATTCTAAAATGCTGTTATGATTGACACTTTGCTGTAGAGATAGAAGTCAATTGAATAATATGTAGCAGTCAATTTTATTTGTACCTTAATGTGCTGAAGTTTCCCCCCCCCCCCCATTTCCATTATTTATAAGTCTGTCCCTTTGGAGAATATATAGAAGAATTTGTTTTAAATGAGCTGATAATACCCTCTTTAAAATTTATAAGTATGACAGAATCGTGTCCTTTTTCCTTACCGTGCCAGGGGGTGCCAATAAACTTATTCTGAATTATCTTCTCTGGCTATTCATAAGACAAACATTGGAAAACAGCCTCTTGTTAAGATTTACTTAGAAAGGAATTTCAACTGCTCATCAGAAAAAAAACCCTAATGGAGCAGGAGTTATTGTACCAACCAGGTACCATGGTTTTCTTTTGAAGAGACCACAGTGTTCTTGCAGCTACTTTTGATACTAGCTGTCATTCTTTCAGCTTCAGAGATAACTGGGGGCCTGGTCATACCATCAGCACTGAAAAACTTTGAGAATCAATGCAAGTCCTTCACCCAGAGGAAATGGAGGACTGGACATAGTTTTGCAAACATCTTGGTAGCTTCATACAACTGATAGGACGTTTTTAATTCTCTCTTTCCTTTTCAAATCTGTGTTGCAGACTTCAGCGAAATCCAGTAGGGCTGGACTGTGTTCTGTGCTTAGCAAGTCATTAGTGCCCAGCATATGGTTCAATTGTTGGATATTGATCACCTCAGTAAATGCTGGAAATCCTTGGTTTCACAGAATTTTGCTTGCCCCCCACATGCAATTTAGGAAACAAGCTGTCATTTTGAAGCATACCTGTTTTCAGCTTTCATAGTGCCTTTTTATTACACGTTGTACAGCCTTTGCTGCCTCAGTAACTGCCAAAAAGAAAATACTTTATTAAGATACAAAGTAGATGTGGCTTGATTGTTTTTCAGATAACTTTTGCTTTCAGAAATTAGAATGGCTGCTGCTCACCTGAGCGTAAAAAATGCAGTTCCCACACACGGAGTGCTCATGTCCTGTATGTAAATGGATGTATAATGCAACCCACATTAGCTGGGTTGATGATAGCTTCAGTTTCACTGCTGTCAGATCTTTGTAGCTCCTTGAATGAGTTGGCTGGTCTGAATGAATGTTAGCATAATTTATGCAGCTGATAAGTGATTTGAGTGCTTGAGTTATTGATAAAGCACTTTAACATATCATTTTCAGCTTGATGTTATGTGACATCAGAGTAGAAGGTAATGTGGCAGTCCCCAGGCTTGATATTAAAGTCAGTCTGCTCTTTGGATTTCAGAAGCCAGAGGAAACACAGTGCTGCCTGACACGAGCCCAGCAGACCAGCACCCACCCAGTCAGTCCCATCCTGCCTTCCCTGTTGGGCATCAGGTCAGTGTCTTTCCTTTTGACTAATCAAGATGTGCAATTTGATAAAAGTAAATAAATGCAATTGATTGTCTTTGATCTGTGTAATGTAGAAAATATGATTCTGTTTGGCTGCATTTAAAATTACAAAAAGGGAGCATGTATGTGTCGTGTCCATGTTCTAGAAGTTGGCTGGAAACATTGGCTTTTTAAATGTTTTTTTTTCCAAAATAAAATTTTAGCAGTTTGGCCTATTTAGGAGGTTATATTATACGAATTTCTCATAGAAGTTATTTCAAAAACATATATCATCATTTAATATTAAAAAGCTTGTGTAACTTTAATGCAACCTTATTGGCTCTGACAGTTCTGCCTGTCAGACACAGCTCTTGCATTAGTGAAGGCATTTTATTACCTTTTACACCAGGTATTTATTTTCTTTGGAGCAAAATGTGGGCATGACAATATGGTACTGTGTAACATTTTAAAAGGTTTCCCTACCACTTCACAATTTGGCCCAAGTTCAGCCACACTAAGAAGATACTCAATGTCCTTCCAACTCCCAGGTCCGTCTAGGTCCACATCGTTTCTGGCAATTGTTACTGTAATATTTTCTGCTTTTACCAATCAGTAAGTGACTGGGAAAATTTGGGAAATGTTGGTGTTAGATGCTTACAGGCTGACTTGAGTCAGACCTCTGTGTGGCCATAAATTCTCTTTGGTGCACACGTGATGAATTTTCCAGTCTAGATTCAACTAAGGTTGCTACCATGCTGCATGACTTCAAGGCTTACAGCTTCAGCCCCATGAGTTTGTCAAAACTTCTCATGTTGGTGAAGGTGCATGCTTTAAGATATTGGAAGTGGTGCATATCTGGAATGGAACACGAGGGGACCCCAAACCAGAGGAGTTGTCAGGGTGCAAGGCCGAGCCATGAGCAGTTCAGGAGGCTCACTGTCTGTGTTCTGTTCCAGCCATTACTGACAGCCCAACAGTTGGCCTCAGCAGTGGCAGGGGTGATGCCAGGAGGCACTCCAGCCCTGAATCAGCCCATCCTTATTCCCTTCAACATGGCTGGGCAGCTGGGGGGCCAACAAGGGCTCGTCCTGACCCTCCCGACAGCGAATCTCACCAACATCCAAGGGCTGGTAGCAGCAGCTGCAGCAGGAGGCATCATGACTTTGCCATTGCAAAATCTACAAGGTAAGTCATCCTTACCTTTTTTCTAGCAGATTCATTTACCTGTTTGTTTTGTTTTGTCTCTTTAAAATTGAGGGATCTCTTTTTCCAACAGAATGTTGCTTTTAATGCCTATTGATATTTAATACTTGGATTGCTTTTGAATACTTGAGAAATACTTATGAGATATTTACGTTTTTACAAAAACAAATTGGAAGCTGGGTCTTGGGTTCTATGGGACAGTAATGTAAAGTGCTTGTAGGATTCATTAGGCTTTTCTGTTATCAGTTATCAATGCTCCTTACAGTTCACTTTAAAATTTCACATGGCAGCATTAAGACACATATTCTGTTCCACCACTGCTGATTAGGGTAGCTGTATGAATAGGGACAACTAAAAACACACTATTGCATGGAAAACACTTTTAAAACTACTTTTTATTATAAAATCAAGAGTTTTCTCAGCTGCCATTAGTGCTCTAAATATGCATTCTTATTCTTGCCATGAGAGGTCTGCTTTATCAACAAGGTTCTGCCATCCTCATCCAAGCTGTTGAGGGAGTTACATGACTCCAAAGTCACAAGCAAAAAATTCATCTCTGTGTGTATCCTCCCTGTTGTTTCACGTGGACTGTGTTTGCAACAGTTCTGCCCTAAGATACCTGCTGCATTCTCCCTGGGGCCTAAAATCAGACTGAAAAACAGTTCTACAAGATCCCTGCTCTTCCCTTTTTTTCTCTGCAGTTCAATCAATGTGTCTACACTGCTAGAGACAGTACTCAATCCAAACACATATACTTATTTACTACTCTTAATTATGTTGATTGCTTCTCAGAGAGCAGATGCTATTGAGCAGAACTGCACCACATGTAGCAAGATAAGTATTAGACAGTATCTGTACAACGGAGTTGTAGAGTTTTAGTGGAAGAGGATGGCAAGGAAGTGATTGTTCAGTGTGAAAGTGATAAAGATGTGAGCAGGTAGTATCAAAATAGAATTTTAGTTTATTTATTTTCTACTTCTTGTTGATATAAATGGTAGGAAAGTTTTCCTTGAGTGGAACAGTAACTTTTTTAAATGGATACTCTGCACTGCACCCTAAGTACTTTTAAGTTATTAAACTCTGGTGGCTGCTGATTACCAGATGAATTGTTTGAAGCATCAAATCCTACAGGTTGTGAAACAGAGAAAAGGAAGAGACAGCTCATGTGTTGAACAAACTCCTTACAAACGACACAAATAGTACTCTCACCTGTTGGAGCAGCTACTTCCCTTCACCTTGTGCATGTTTTAAAGTTTAATGTCAACAGACCTCTCTTATCATAGTTGTAAATGGTTTTCACTTTAATGTTTAAAATAATGTCTCTCTCATACCATTAAGCTGCACCGAAGAACCTGTCATTCATAAATCATAGATGAAAAGGACACACTAATGCACAAATTTTGCTTGTTTAAAATTTGAGAGTGCATGTAAAGTAGGGAATTGGAGATTAAAAAAAATAATGCAGGAACAGGAGCGGGTAAAAGCAGCTATAACAAAGTGAAGGGGAAGTGGCTTTTTAGCGTAGGTGGATGATGAAAACTTAATGAAGAAACAGGCATTATAAAAATGTATCCTTCTACTCTGGAGTGCTCCAGGTTGTAGTTGCTGGGTATGTAGTATTATAAATAAACATAAGCTCGTGCAGTTCTTACGTCATTTATTCTCCCTGTGCTGCAGAGCTGGAGGGTGGGGATTAAGGCAGGCAACCTTTGCTCTTTAGTTTAGCCATGGGTGTCTAATTGCTAGCTAAAAGGTGTAACTCTGCTGCCACATAAATTTTGCAAGCAATGACCTTACCAGATGAAAAGGTTCCCTCTGCGGTCTTTACTGTTAGATAGAAGCATGGGATCAAGCAGGGACTTGTGGGAGCATCAGGTGCAGTTCCCTGTCCACGGGTGCAATCACACCTTCCATAAAGCAGCTGAAGGGAAGAGGACCCATGAATTAACTTAGTTGTGTTGCTGTTTGTCATCTTCTCTGCCCTTCCCTCCTGATACTCTAAGTGCCACTGCCCTCAGTATTTGAATGTGAAACTGATACACAAGGAAATGAAGTAATTGCTCAAGATAGCTCTTGAGAGCCCTGAATCACAGTTGTAAGCATCTCCTGTTTCCTGCATAGCCCACTACCCAATGTGTGTGATTGAAGGTAGGGGTCAGGTGAGAGTGCTGTGTTTCTAGAGAACATCTTTAGCTGTCTGCTATCATCAGTTCCATTGAACCTGATTGACTTCTGGTCCCTGGGTTGTTTTTTTTTTAGTTATTTGAAAGATAATCACAGAATTTGTGTTCTGTTTTGTAGCCAGAACTTTTATAAGCATACACATAGAAGCCTATGCCTCAACACAGTTTTGGTAATTCCTGCTTTTTGGGCAAAGTCAGACCATATTCATCAACTTCTGTCTCTCTTAAACCTCACTGTGGCATGGTCAGCCTAGACAGCTGGGGGCACTGTAGGGACTTGTGATGCTTTCAGGAATGTCCCTGAATTTCCAGCAGAGTCAAGCATAGATGTCCACAGCTCCTGTGAGCTGGGTCTTTTCATGTCTTATTTTTCTTGTCTCCTCAGTAAACCTCTAAGCCTCTTCAACACAAACTACCCTATCCAGGTAACTCAAACAACACCCTGAAGACTTTCTGAATAATGTAGGAATTCAGAAAAGTTCTGATCTAATGGAGTACTTGAATTCATACTTAAAGTTGATCAATGTTTTGTGATCCACATATACATATGTGATATACTTAACTGATCTTCTTCTTGGGGATTTTTAGGTCTGGTTCAGGGTGGCAAGTAGGAGAGCTCAGGATGACTGGATAAAACAAAGTAGACCCTTGCTTGTGGAAAGAGAAATGAGCTTTCAATGATAGGAATCATCAGGGAGATGTTAAGTATTTAAAATGAGAAAACAAGAGTTTCTTTAAAAATGCAAGACAGTGGTAAAATGGAGCGATTAATGATATGGTAATTACTCACACAGTATAACTTATTCAGTGAAATTACCTATTCTTCAGTTGTCAGTTACTTATAAGTAAGATTTATCTTTTTTCCAAATGTGTTTGTGTTAAATTGTTCAGTTGCTGTATGACCCTGATTCACCGCTAAGTCAATAGGAATTTTTTTGCTTTAAGTGAAAAGAGATTTAGACTAAGCCTCTTTCAAAACTGCTTTTCTTGATACGTACTTGATTATTTTCTGTTTGCTATGCTGTGCTCTTTGCTATAGACACTGCTACACAATATCTGTCCCTTGTGGAAGTAAGTCAAACGTGTGTGAAGAGAAGGAAGGAAGGTGAATGTGTAAATTCTTGCTGTGAAACGTAGAAAATTAGGTTTTCCCTGGCTCACGTTATACAAATTTCATATGTACAAGGAATATGCAAAGAAGAAATATTTACTGAGATGCCAGAGGGTTGGTGTCAGAATAGAGCCATCTGCTTTTGACTAAACAGCAATCCCTGAACACAGTGCAGATCCATAACTTTTTACTGTAATCCATTAAAGGCGCTGAAGATAAGAGTATAAAAACCATCCAAGAAAGTTGTTGTCCCCCCAGATTTACACATCTGTTTCCCCCTCAGCGTGTTTTAGAATTACAGCTGGAACACAGTCATGCTTTCCTAACCAGCAAAATTTTTGGAGGTGTCACAATAACAACAGTGAGGTTGTGAGAAGGGAAGAAGTGAGGCAGGTTCCATACAAGACAATATGTTGCCTGTCTGCAGATTTTAGTCCATTGCTTCTTGGCCTGTCCCTACTGACTTAGAGCAGAAAACAATCTGCCAACCTTCATCTTACTGTCCAAACTGGTGTTGATCAATATTCAACTTTCTGTCTTCAGAAAACTTCTCTGTGCTGAACAGTTTGAGTTTCTGCGTCTCTTTTGCCAGCCCAGGTTTCTTGAGGTTTTGAAGGGAGGGTGTTCTTTTTTAAATTTCAGTTATTCTTCTCTAGAGTCTCTCCAAGGGACTAGCAGTTGCTTAATCTCAGAGTATTCAGTAATGTCTGGGAGCTGCTATTCAGGGAAAGACATTCTCTCCTTAAGCCCATCTGATTTTTATGTCCCAGTGTAATATTTCTGTATATCTGAATGAAAAGATGCCTTTTCAGGGGGCTTAGTTTGTTCTGTTTTGTTTTCTTAATAGAATTTTTAACCCTGTTGATTTCATGTGGAAATCATTGAGAAATGGGAAGGTATTCCAGTGCTGAGGAGCTGCTAAAGGCTGTCTTCTCATATCATACACTTTCCCATGACAGCCAAAGTAAATTTAGCTAAAAGGTTAATGTATTTTAGTCGCTATCCTTTTAGTATAGTATATATGTTGAAAATGAGAAGCAACTTGCATGGTGTTGCCTACCAGCTCACTTCTAGCCACTCACACACCCTTGATAGTAATTTGGGAGTCTCTCTGCACAGGATTGGCCCAAGCATGTTACATCTCATAGGAATGACACAACGGTGTTTCAGATGTCTCCACTGATATGGAGCTTGAATGACACTTGAACCTTGAAGAAATCAACAAGTTGGAGACTCTGGCTTTGTGGCACTGAAACTGTGTGTTTTATTTCCACTACACATTGTACTGTTCCTAAAGTGGATGCCAATAATTTATCTCCGACTCAGTTTCTCAATCTTGAGTTCTGAAAGAAATGAGAACAAACTATCTCCCCCAAATCATTAGTGAAAGGCTTCAGCACTGAAAGGACACCTTGCATGGCTGAAAATGTGAAATCATTAAATTACATTATTTAAACAGCAGGAGGTCATATTTTAGCTGCATTACAATGAAGGGGAAATGTATTAAACATCTTGAGCACTGGAAGACAGCCATTAAAATGCACTGATATGGGTAACAATAGACACAGATGATGGCAAAAAAAAAAAAAAAAAACGAAAAAGGCTTTTTCATGTGGAGATCAGTCAAAATGAATGTTAGGTAAAGACAATTATAACAAAAAGAGAAAAAGTATTGTTTACATTTATTAGATCTTGTTTCATCTGAACATTGATTTGTATCATTAATTGTGCAACAGACAAAGTAAACATGCTCTGTCTCCATTCCTCCGTGTACACACACCTTAAAAATCAGAAATCAGAGAGAGATGAAAAACAAAAAAGAGACAGAAAAGAAGTAAACTACAAACTTCAATTGCCTACTGATCTAGAGTCCAAATTCGAGTTTTTTTAGAACATTTCCCTCTTTTAACTAAAGTGATGCAGTCCCTATTCATTTGTATTCCCCTTCAAGTAACATGAAATAGCTTTCAGAGTCTACAGAAAGGCAGTGTTTCACTTATGTATTTTAATGAGCACCAATGTCAGTAATAATCAAAATGATGTTTCACTTAGAGGAATAGTTTATTCCCAGGTACTTCTGCAGTGTACTAACATAAGCAGAACAAGACTGACAAGAACCGAGAAAAGGAGCTGCACTCGCTAGCAATTTCTGTGAAGCCCTCAAACCAAATATGCCTCTGCTATCACTGTGTAAGTGCTGCACATAATGCAGTCGCTGTGAAGGACACCCTCACACAAAGAAGGGGTTAGCCACCCCCAAAGACTAACCTCCCTACTTTAGTACATGGGGAAAAACCAGGAGAAATTTGTGCGTGCTTAAGCACACCATGGCATGCATGGAGTGCCTGTGGGCTGGCAGCCACTGCAGCAGGTTTCCCCAGGCAAGCAGCTGTATCCCAGCCAAACCATCTTTTAGGGGCACTGAAGTACTAGGCAGAGATTCCTAGATGGGCTAGGTAGAAGGTTTTGTGTCTCTCTCTGATCTCCTAGGAAACATATCATTTGGGAGGCCTAACATTTGGTTTTGGGAGAAAGGGCAAAACCAGCTTTTCTGCAGGTAGTACAGAACGAACCTTACTGGGCTGTGCCTTGGTTGGTTGGTTGGTTTCCCCACCATACAAGACTTCTCCTGTGGGAATGCTGTGGCCCCATGTCAATTGCTCATCTTGTTCAGTGGCAAAGTGCTGCCTTCACAGAGGGAGTGTGAAAGGTTCTGGGCTTTATTAGTTACTAGTTGTTTATTGATCACTCCCAGTGTGTTAGCTATTTGTTGTTTGGATTTTCTGCCCCATAAGTTAAAGGCCTGTCGTCAGAGACATTGAATTGCAGTAGTCTTAATGTTTGTGTGCTCTGTTGTTAACTTCCACTCAAAATAGATCTCAGACGTGCCTATTTTTTTGCTACTGATGGTCATGGAACAACATCAGTGAGGAGTAATGATGTGATGTAGGTCAAATTAATTCTGAAATCAAAGCGTTCACACCTACTTAAACTTTTCAGGCTAAGTTTTGGCAGAGTCTAAGTTTCCAGACTTGCATGCCAAGAAATAGATGGAAAAAAAAAGTAGTCTGCACCTCCCCAAAGCTTCCACCAAAACCTATTGGTTAACTACTCTCTAGCAGACGTGGCCACTAGGCTAGGAGTTGTGGCGTGACTGGTATGCAAGACCTGGGCATTTCTGGGAATGTACCCCTTTATCCAGCCCTGGCTCAGACTGGTACTGCTCCTGGCAGGAATATTCTGCATGCAGGATTATAAATGAAATTTCTGTCAACCAGAACCTGGATGCATTTTAATGCTGCTTTTAAAGTATATCTTTGCACCTGTTTCCAGGAGCCTTTAATCTTCTTCTTGAATTTAGACCGTGACAATTTAAATTAATGTAGAGAAAACTCATTCCAATAATGTTAAGCACTTAACTTACTGTAATCTTACAAAAGCCAAGAAATTTTGAATGCAAGTGAAAATCCTGGGTCGTGTTTATCACTCTGTTCCTCACCTCTGAGTTGGAGCACACGCTCCACGCGCTGGTAGATCACATGCAAATAGGTAGGTACATCTAGATCAGATGCAAATAGATAGGTACCTCTGTATTGTATATGCATGTCCAACTCACATGCTGATCCAAGGCTCTTTACTGCAACAGAGTGAGTTGTAGAAAGATTACCAGGATGGATTTTCAGCCTCCACTCTTAATTTCCTTGCCTTAGTGGGTTTAAGTCAGACATTTATAGTCTTGTGGTTTAATTTCCTTTGTTTTTCCATGGTGTTTGTATTAATAAAATCCCTATGATTCATGTTTTAAAAACTCCCTGGATACAAAGTCGTGTTCCTGATAGACCGGTGAGATTCTAATCAAGTACATATATATTTAGGGACTCATAAAAACAACAAAGTCTTTATTGACCAACTGGATTTATGAGCATTTTTAATTTTGAATGCATGGAACATACAAGTTAACCACCTGGGAGCCAATTTTTAAAATGAAATTTCTTTAAAGTCTGTGTGGTTCTGTATCACGGAACTATATCCCTCCTCTTTCCATGGATATATTCTTTTTTTTTAATTGTCATGGAAAGTTCTGGGGGTGTTTTATGACTTTTTATTAAATCTAAAAGTTCATGCATCTTGAAACATTTTGCAGCAACTCTCTTCCCTTTTTTTTATTTAAGAAAAAGATTTCTGTCTGCCGCTGAGATTGCTCTAGAAATGGGAACAGGACCTGTCTGGTGACATCAGGAGTGATGAAAGTGAAACTTCCTTGAGTTTTCTTGTCCTCAGACCTCTATGCAATTTGATGTCCTTTGGGTAGAAATCTGTACTCGTGGAGATCTTGAGGCCTCGGTCTCGTTTTGCTGCTGATCCCTGAAGCTGCTTTCATTCCCTGAACGTTTCGTTTTTACAAGCCTATTGCTCTGACAGATGTAGCAGAGAGCAGAGACGTGAGACCTGCATTCTGCTCTGCCCCAGATGTCCCATGTGATGGCAGATACCTGTTTTCTGCAGCTCTCTTCCCACCTGTAAATGAATGTGTGGATAGTTAGCGCTGTGCTTCCTTACAGAGCGGCTTAAATCACTACTGTTAGGTGCCTTGGGCTCCTCAGACACAGCTAAGTCTTTGCTAATTGTCCTAAATTCTTAAGTCTTGTTCTGGTTAGTAGACCAAAAAGAGGTTTCTTTTTCAGCAGCAGCAATAATAAGGTGAATTTTCCTTATTTGGCACCTACAGTGACCTTTTCCAGCCTATAGAAGGACTGAAATTATATACCAAGGTTAGTAAGATCCAGCATAATATGGATTCTTAGACAGTTGCCTGATCTAGGTTTTCTTGATTATTTTAACATGAATATTGCTTTTGAACTTAATCAGCTGTAGATTTGATGTATCTTACAAAGTCTTCTTTCACTTACTTGTGTTTTGTTATAATAAATTATGCAATGTTAAAAATAGATCTCTGTCATCAAGACAAGTTTCTGGTCTCGATTCCACGCTTAATTCTAAAATTAACATAATCTGATCCTTGAATATCTTTCCCTTTCTCGGATCCCACTTTAGTCTCTTGTCCCTTTCTTCACCCAGTGTTGTTTCTGTCCATCCTTTATACTTCAGCTTGGTTTTCTAAAGTTATTGACAACCCAAATATTCCTGACTGTATTTTGTACTGTGTAGCTGATTTCCCATTCCATCAGCAGTAATAAATGAAGAAAAGGTAAACATCTGGATAAACCTGTTGTAGTTTTCCCACCAGTACATTTGGCTTCTGTATTTTAGCAGATGCAGCTGTAACAGGACATGAGTCCTATCTGAAAAGCTAGGAAATTACAGCAGTACATTTTCAGGAAATTCACATATTGTCAACTTCAAAGTTGCTTATTTCATTTTGTTTATTTTTAAAATGATAAAGCCTCTCAAGCACAAATTTAGTACATCTTCTCTAAAAACTTTAAGTGTAGCAATCTGAACAGAGCAGTCGCTTTCAGGTTTGCTGATTGAGTTTCAGCTTTTCCTTTCCCAAATCAATGCTTGTGATCTGTAAAGGAAGACTGTGTTCCCCCCCTCAGCACTGTAGCATCTTTAAAAAATAATCAGTCCCAGCCTCCCCCACCCAGTTCATTTTACTGGCAACAAAATAGGTTCTTTAAATCTTTGTTTTACTTTGCTTCAGCAGG
>NW_008581993.1:144957-196413 GCF_000691845.1 Merops nubicus
TTACGCCTTATGAAATTACATTTATCTAATATGAGCACCTTGGCCAGTTGCAACCAAAATTAAAAACATATACTATTTGTTCCATTTGTCAGAAGAATATCATTGGTTGTAAGTGGAAGACTTATCAAGTATATCTTTATGCATTTATGTTCCCACGAGTGCCATTATTTTAAAATTTCTTAGTGGTATTTATATATATTCAACGTTTGACATCAGATAATTTGAGTTTGCAATGTTTGTGAGATAACTCACAAGGGAAAAAGTTGTATTAAATAAATAATAGAGATAAATTTTATACTTCCATATATTTCAAAGCTAATGCAGCTAACTTGCAGTGGAATGGTAACATGAAGACACAGTGCTATAATATGATTGATTTGTTTTGACAGCAGCCAAATAATTGAGAGTGAAAGGTGTCAGCACAGATGAAATATTGTATAAGCCACATTCAGAAGGCAACCCCAGCAGCAATAGCAACTGGAGTTTTATTTCCTTTGATATCGCACTGTTACTCACTTCCAGTTTATTATAAACCCACGAAAGGTACGCGGCTTTCCATACGATGGGGGCTTTTATGGAGGGGATGGAAGCAGAACTTTGTCAGGTACTTGAACAATAGATACTGACAATGGGGTTTATGATGGATACAGTATACAGGGGTAAATTATCTTAATCTTTCCCCCTGGTTTTCTCTCTTCTTTTAATCCCTTTTTACAGGCTACTGCTTATCTGGCATCTTACCTCTAGCTTGGAGGGTAAGTGACTCCCTCCAGAGCAACCATCAGTGTCAGTCTGTGGATTGCCTGGCAGGGGATTGATGCAAAAGCAGTGCTGCTATTACCCTCCCCAGCAGTGAGACTTGTTTTTAGTTCACCTCTTCTGCACAGCAAACTATACCCACTCTGGCTGACTGAGACAGGCTGAGGCTTGTGTATTTGCATCATGGCATCCTACTGCACGGAGAGGGATACAAACAGCTAGAGCACCTTTTGAGCCTTAGGAGAGCGTACGTGTGCGGGTGACCTGGTGCAGAAGGCAGCCAAACAGGCCAGCTGAAATTACTCCTGACAGCAAAATAACTTGAAAATTAGTATTTTGGCCTTCCTTCAAAGCACGCTGAACAAGAGACTGGGGCGTGCTTGTAAAGCCAGAAGCTGTAAACCTTCCTTTGTCCCGAAGCCCCACTGACTTCAGTGGGAGCAAGACTCCAAGGTACAGTTTGAATTCATTTCAGAAATGCTCCATTAAGAAGACAGAAGTCGATGTGAATGACAAGGGTTCTCAGTAATGAGCTCTTGCTCATGCAAAACGAAACAAACTATGACAACCATCATGTTAACGAGATCAGGAACCCTTGTGGCTTTGTAATGTAACATCTAATCTATATCTATACCTATACCTATACAAATATAATTATCTTACTTGGAGCAAAGCAAATACCAGAATGGGCTGAGATTTCCAATACCAAGCAATTTATACACAGTCACATTCCACTTGCATTCTCTGTCTCCTGATCTGATGATCTCATAAATGGCATGGTGGAGATGAGAAACCAGGGCTGAGAAATGGAAACTTGCTGGTATTAATAAGGAAAAAGTTTTTGTGGAAGTGGTGTGGGAGGGCAGGGGGTAAGCTGTTGTTCACAAAATAAATCTGACTGTCTACCAGGCTGCGTCTGCAGGAGTATTTTGGTTTAGAGAAGCAGAACAGGCTTAAAATGAACCCCTCTTTTCAATGTTTGCCTTATGTTTGTTTGGTGTGTGCAGACCAGATTTCTTTGGGAGGAAGCTGAAGTAGAAGCACCACTCCAGGTGCACACCAACTGTATTCCAGAGCCAAGTGGTGATACAGAGGCCCAGACCAACAGCTGGCCCTTTGGACAGCTTCAAGACCATACATTCAGTGCAAGAAAACAGAGTAAATACAGTCCAACATAAAAACCCTGGACTACAAGCAGAGGGAGAGGAAGGGATTCAGAACCAACTGTCTCCATCTAAAGATCCTCTCACACTGCAGCAAATCACTTGATCATGTTGACATAGCCTTAAAACTGTGTTAGTGCTTCAGGAAGAAGTAATTGGTGCCTGGTGTATATGCAATGAAAACAAATCTCCATTGCTGATGATTCAGAGCAATATTATTTAGGTACAGGCTTCTGTTAGAGCACCAAGAGCCCAGGTTGCAGGGTTGTATGGCTTGTGTAATATGTAATTCTGCCATCAGCACCTGCAGAGTTAAATTTAACTTGGCAGCTCTGATTTTAGCCACCAGCAGCTGTAATGCTCTGTTTAGTAATTGTAGACAAAATGCTGAAAATGGAGTGCCTGGGTGTTATGTGTACATAAACCTATTGATAGGCATTGAAATGGGCATGTAGACATCTAAATCTGAAGTTCTGGTCTCTATTTGCTAGTGTGTGATTCACGGTGGAAACACAGGCTTCCCAAGCATCTTGTTTTCTATATAGATGTTGCTAGTCTCCTCATCAAAAAGTACTCAGAATTGCATAAAAACATGGGTGGCTGAAAAGTCTCTCAGGAGAGTGCATGGTTTTCATGAGAAGTTTTCCTTTTCTCTCTAATATGCCTTCAAATATTTTCTTTTTCATGCCCCAGCTTCTACTTATGAGCATGTCCACATACTTTTACTGCCCCTTCTTAAGCTTCAGCTAGCTCTGTCATCCAGGAGCCTCTACCCTGTGAGTAGATACTGTGACATATAAACTCCCCCAGAGAAGAATTTAAAAAAGTAATGTAAAGACATAGAGAATCTAGAAAGACTCTCAGGCACCTAGTGTGCTTTCCTGGTCACTGCAATTAGGATTCCTCTTTGGTTGCTCATCTCTTGATCATTAGAGGCATCTGCCAATCCATTGCTGTGAACAAAAAGTCACTACAGCTAATATGAGTGGAAAAATAAAAGGAATAAGTGCAGTAAACCCAAAAAGCACAGCCTTCTGTCCCTCAGCTGGCCAAATGGAGAAGAGGAAAAAAGTAAGCTAGCCACTCAATGGAATCAATTCACAGGCATCTCCCTCACTGAATATTTCTGTGGGCCTTTTACTGACTGGTCAGATAATCCAACCAACTTCTTTTTTATTTGTTTAAAGATAAAGTAGTTAAGTCTACAAGAACCAGACACGTTGTCTTTGTAGTAATCCCTACTTCATAAAGATTCCAGTGACTATTAATAGACGTGATTTTGGAGACTTCACTGTTGTGAATAGCTTCCTGGATAGAGGATGGGTTTTCTCTAAATCAGGAAGCAAAATCAACATTTTCCCCCACACCTCTTCACGTCTGAAATAATTCCACATCATTGTTACAAGTAAGTGGTCAGTTCTCAGTGGTGATTGTGATATGCCAGCACAGAGCCAAATCCACAGGCTCTCCACTCTCCATTTTAGTGAGGGAGATTCGCAGTAGATGTGATGCTTGAGGCCCTGTTGACATTTGGGAGCTTGGGTTTTAAAACCCCCTGTGTGAAGACCCTCAAGGTTTGGCTGACTATAACCTGCAAATGGTTTGGCAAGACCCTATTTACAGAGACTGCTCAGGAGCCTTTCCCTTCCCCCGTGTCCATGGTCAGTGCTGACATATTGCATTATGAGAAAGAGCCCCACTTAACGCAGAACTACTCTCAATTGTCATGAGCACTCAGCCTTATTTAAACTGACACCCTCTCCATCACCCCCAAGCTAGAATCCCAATGTCAGAGTGCTTCAAGAGCTTGGGATTCAGAGCTGCACTGTCTTGCTGAGAGCTGCGATAGGGTGGTGCAAAATAGCACAGAAGTGAACTTCAGAGATGGAAGGACAATCCCAAAGGTGGAGGGAGACATGGGAAATATGGATATGCCAGACAAGTGGAGGAAAAAAGAATGAAGGGAAGGCTTGCATGTGGATTCAGATCAGGAAGGAGACTTGGAAGACCCACTCTCCCCTGTTCCCTTCCATTTAATCAGTTCACTAGACTTCATTGAAGGGGTCATGCCATTAGAAAGGGTTACAATTTCTTTTTGTTGCAAGAGCAGATACAACCCTTCCTTCTTCCACCACACCAGGCTGCTCTGTTGGAGTATTTGTCCTGCAGCATTTGGTGCTGAGGTTCTCAAGTATTGAGAACACACAAAACCAATCTGAGATTAAGAAGAACAGCAGTTCCTGGTGTGAGGATGTGTAGTCTACCTATAAAAAGAAGTAAATGACCACATGATCACTGCTGCCTCTTACTGGTTCAGCAAATGCTTATACATCTGTCAGCTCAGGCACTTGGGTGGTTCTGTTCAATATGAAACAAGGATCATTTTAATGAACTGTTAGTGAGAAACTAAGGCACAGAGTGTCACAGTGACTGTCCTGTGTTCCCCATCAGGAAAACAGCAAAACCAGCCACAGAAACCTTGTTTCCCAAGTCCAGTCTACCAAATGTAAGCTTACAGATTTGTAGGGGGAGAGCACTGTGTTTAAATTAACATAAGAAAAGAACGTTACAGAGGAAACTGTTTCAGGATATTTCCTGGGCATTCCTAGAAAATATTTCCTATAGACTGTTTTAAAGGCTAAATCCTGCTGGTCTCACAGGCCTATCCTTTTGGTTTTAGGATGGCTGCTTCCATAAGTAAAGCTAGCAATAGTCAGTTATATATTTTAGCCCAAACAAAGGTTCTGTTAGAATATGAGAAAAAGAATAGCTCAAATAAAGCACAGCCAATGGCTGAACTGTGAATGATTTTCCTCCTTTTCTTTCCTCTAGAGAAGTACACAATTACAGTAGGGGTTTGGGATTAAGTAATCATGTCTGCTTTCTGCAAATCTAAAGCAGCTTATACTTTTGCCTGAATTTTTTGTTTAGGGACAAACATCATTGTCATGAAAGACTTTTAGCTCTACAACCAGTTACATTTCAAAAACATACCTTCTTTTTAGAGGCAGGGGGAGGAGAGGGAAGGGAGAGTACCACGAGCTGGGTCTCATGCCAGACTTTAATGTAAAATTAATTCCTTTAAAAAGATTTTTAAAAAACCACAACATTTTTCTAATGTGCATTAAGAATGTTGGAGAGCTCACTGAAGCATATGCTTTGAGCTTTCAGGAGCAATCTGTAGTCAGGCATTTTAAATGAAAATTGATTTGTGATTTACATGGTCAGTGGAAAGAAAATTAACTTATGGAAGGTTGTAATGAAATATTAGACAAGTAAAAAAGTAGATGGTGATCTAGTGGAACTAAAAGTCCCATCTGGAAGAATTCTGTGACATTTTTACATTTATCTGTGTTCTGCATGAGTTGTAATGTTAGTGGTAATTTTATGGGACTGAACTGAAATGAAAAGGGTGTTATCACAGATTGCCTACAATATAGGATTGTGTTCAGTGGAGAGTCCTGTATCCTTTTCTCCATTTTCCTATAATATGACTCATTGCACTTTTTTCAGCTACTGTTGTTGAATTCATTCAGCCTTTTACTTGAGGTTATTAAAGAAGAACATCAAATGCTCACAAATACAATCTAGCAGCACATTTAAAAGCAACACCACTGCTCCTACTTACTCCTGCACAGCTGAGGTACTGTCCAGGAGACCCTCTAAAATATATGCTAAAATAGCATGCTACCTCTCTGAAACACAGTTTATTAACACAGTTTTAAAAATACATTCTCTTTTGATTTATGACTTAGCAGCATAGTAAGAGTAAAGAATTAAAGCCTCACCAGAAAACATAGTGCCATACTTCTGTTCCTCTGTCCCTTTTGAAGTCTGACGTTCAGTTTATGACACCCCTGATTGCTCTTGCTGTCAGCTTCTTGGAGAATGAAGAAGGAGAAGCATGTCAGAAAAACATGATGCCATAGTCCCTGCACTCTTCTCCTGCTTTTGTACTATAAAATATTTCTCCTGTTTCAGTAATCCAGACTTTACTGGCATTGGAAGGAGGAACTCTTGTACTACCTTCTAACAGATAATCTTCCTTTTTCTGTAGTCTCATTGTGTGAAACTTCTGATTTATCATACTTTGCACACTTTGAAATGTAGGGCTCTGATTAGACAGATTAACGTCCTATGAAATCAGTACAATCTATTAAAACATTTGGCAAAATCAGTCCTACCGTGGATTCAAAATACCTCAAATCTTCAAAATATAAAGAAAAATTTTGCCATAAAAGGCTTTCTTCCTTGTGTTATCGAATGAGCTAGCTCTACATCTTATCAAACCTTGTTTGTTGTGGACATCTTACCTCCCTGTCCCCAGGAGAGGTGTGTTAGATTCCCTAAGCAGGTGAAACTACATCTACACTATTTATTTGTCTCTGATCCTTTAGGAAATATACAGGTCAGATTTAAATGCCTGCCAAGCACTCTGCACAGAGTTTCAACGTGGCTCAGCACCATGCAGGATTTGCACACTGATTACCAAACACACTCTGTAGAATTGTACCTTTTCTTGTCATTTTTTTCTAATAAAGACTGGAGAATAAGGTTTGAAATTATAGCGTGTGCATATCACTGTTAGCTGAAATACTCTTCAACTTCATAAACATTAGTCTCAAACATCTAATATATGAACTGTATTAGTTTGAACAAGTGCATTATTGAAGACTATAGTTTGATGCACATGTTGTTTCCACAGGAAATAAATTTTGTAAGCGTATTTGAAAGAGAAGTATCACAAATCTATCACAAACAGTATTTATTTTTTTCAGTAGAATGATGTGGCTAATGATGGTAGGAGCAGCCTTTCTAATCACAAGATACTGTAAAGGTCAATATTAGGTATTGGCTTTCCATCCTGTCCATGTGAAACAATACACCATAGTGAATGTAATCAGTAAATGGTGGTAAATGAACCTATTAGAAACATTAGCATTGCAGAAAGACAAGTTTTGAGAATAGATGTTAAGTGGATCTTGCAGCTGGTAATTGTCATCCTGGGAATAATTACACTAATTAATAGTTGCTAACCTGGGACCCTTGTGCCTGTGACTTTGAATGAGTTAATGATTGCTGCTCTGGAGAGTGTATTGCTGGTAGATTTTCTGTAAGTGTCAGCAGAGTAAAAAGGCCCCAGGGAAGAGACTTTGGCTCTGATGATCTTTAGGGTCCCCATTTTTACAAACCACAAGTACATCACTGAACGATCAGATAACGTCTCCACAGACCACAAAGTAGTTGGGGATTTTCTAATGAACAGATCCATTTCATCATGAAGTTCCTGATTTGTAAAGTTAATATTAAGTCCATGTAACCTCAGACTTATAGCACTTGCAATCAGCAGGTTTTACTTTTGAGGCTGTGCTTGAAATGAACCACAAAAGCCAATTTTTTTCTATTGTCTTTCCTCCTGACCCTAGTTCAGTGGATTCTGTTTCTACTGGAGTTAATTTAAAATGCTACCAAATTTTCACTGACATCATTTAATTTTTGTAGGCTTTTAAAGACTGAGAAGTTTATTTTACACAGGAGAGTGAGTCTAATCCCTTTGACTACTCCGTTCTCCTCTGTCTCTCTTTCATCCTTCCTACCCCCTCCCACACAGTAAATAAATATATGAATCCTGAAATATCCATATGTTCAGGACACATAATTCCAAGGGTGAATATCAGGGATAATCTTGTATTATTAAAATCAGTAACTGTCTGGTGTCATAATGGCAACAGAAGAATTCCAGTAAAATCAAGGTTATGTTCATCAAGCACAAATGAAAGTGTAAGGAGAGCTGTATTTCTTTTGGTCTTGCAGTCTTATGGGGGAAAGGGTTATTAATGTACTTTGGAATATTAGTCCATGGCCTGTGATCAGATGGAACAATAAAAGACTGGGTGCTGACCAATGTTGGAGGTTTTTCTTGTCTAAACAAACAAACAACAAAGTGATATTGTAATATCATAAATCCAGGTAACAAACACTACTACACTACTAGCTGATGATTCCTCATATAGTCTTCAGGGAGTTAGAAGAGATTGTAAAGACAGATCTTCTCTTAACTACATCTGCTGCTTCTGATGGTTTCCCATGGCTCTCAAATGGGCAAGAGAGCTCCTTAAGGCCAGTGTGAGTTGCTCTGGTCTGAGGTGTAAAGCTGCTAGTTGACAAAGGTCCTAGATGTCTGTAGTTAGTTAGAAAAGGAGAATTGCTTATAGAAAAATTTATGCAAGATTCAAAGAATTGGAAAAATCAGTGCTTAAATGTTACTTTGAATGTAGACCTTGGAATATAAACCTAATATCTGTACAGCACTTCAGAGCAAGAATAAACACCACACTTGTATGGGCAGCTCATTCATTTTCTACAGTGTGCAAGAGAGAATTTATTTTGTAAACTTTTTTCTTTTTTTTCAGCTCTGATTTCTCATAAGCTTGTGGTATTTTTCCTTTGCTTCATTTTGTTTGCTAGTTACACCCATAAAGGCACGTGTACGTAGTGCCAAAGTAAGATAAGAGTGCTGAAGTTTCTAAGGAAGAAAGCAAAATGAATATTAGGAGCCACACAGATACTAAATGGCTCCTATAGAGACCACAGTGTCATGCAGACGGTGAGGAAAAGGTCTCCAGGATTTTGAAACCAGATCTAGAAGTTAAATCATTGCTACCTCCCTTAATTAAGGTCTTGTAATTCCACACGTGACAATTTATGGATTAGTATGTTTTATAATGCTAAGTATACTATTTTTCTCAGAAGGAGCAAACTATTAGAAAGGTATTAATGTAGCAGAGGCAAAAGGTAAGAAACAGTTAGGGAAACATAGTCCTTTGCCAACTCAAATTGTTAGTTCTTACAGTCCTTGCAAAAGATTTTATCTCTGACTATACGTTAACAAATTGTAAATATTTTAAGTAGTTCTAGTTGCATTATTCTATGGTAGGAGTTACAGGAAGCTCAATTGTCTTTATCTTCATACCCCTGAGAAGGTTGGCAAATAAAAAGATGGTATCAGGGTTAACTGCAGGTCTGCTTATCCTCCGGAAAACAGGAAAATGTACAAGGTCCATACTTTGTTGTATTTATCCAGAATATTTCATGGATGATAATGTCAATTTGATAAGTTCAGCAGAAGAATACCAAATGTTATGAAAGAACAAAACAATCCCAAGTAACAGAAGACTTTGGGGGAAAGAATAGAAACTGGGTGGGAGACAGTGTTCATGGAAGCCACAACCCATCCAACCAACAAGGCAGGATGAAACAAATGGCACTGAAAACACGCCAGCTGTCAAAAAAAGTGGACATGATATACAGCAAGAAAGGACTAGAGGAATAATAGTAAAGAAACTACTCTGTGAGTGAACAAGAGGGCTTTTAGAACTACAGAGCAGTGCCTGAGTGTTTGAACTCAGACAGTGGCACAAAGAGCTGGCACAGGAGATACAGACACTGAAAATGGTAACAGAGCCCACAGGGTCTCCTCACACCAGTGCAGAGAGTGAGCCTGCCCCTAGAAGACAACAGTCATTGCTCAGTGACCAACTTAACCAGAGGGTGCATAAACCCCTGACGTCTGACATCAGCCAAACAGATGAGGTCTTTTCTTCCAGACTTGTGATATGGAAGAAAAGATCAAGAGACTTGTGTTGAGAGAGCAAAGGACACAAACTGGAGGTTTGCAGTGAATGGTCTCATCTGCCTCTGAGTTGCAAAAGTAATTCATTTCACTTAGAGAGTTAGTTCTTATACTGTTGTTGCTGAAATGGGGAATTTCAAGCTAAATTTCCAGAGGAGTACAACTAGACAGGGTCTAGCCTCATGTTCTAGGAAGAGCATGGACTTATTGAATTCTGTCTGTGTAAACCCCAAAGAGCTCTCATTGCCTTTTTGTTTGGTTGGGTTTTTTTAAGAGTTTGATTCACTGTGCTTCAAAAGACATCAGTCTGTCTAAGCAGGAAAAGTTCGGTTCTGAATTAGTATTATAAGGATAAAAGGTTAGAGAAAG
This sequence comes from Merops nubicus, assembly GCF_000691845.1. Lineage (NCBI taxonomy): Eukaryota > Metazoa > Chordata > Aves > Coraciiformes > Meropidae > Merops > Merops nubicus. Next base: position 154,882 of record NW_008581993.1, read on the forward strand.
TCACAAATTGAAAATTAAATCTGGATTTAAGGTGGACAGAGACACAGTAAATCCAAATAGATGTCGAGGCACAAAAATGTTAAGTGTAAAGCCAAAGAACATAAATCAGGAAAGCCTGGAGTTAAGGAAAAACATGGAGAGAAGTCCTGGCCCCACTGGATGGAATAGCAGAGCTTCCTTTGATTTCAGTCAGGTCATGATTTTGCCATTGTTGGGGGAAAACAGAAAGCCTAAACAGAGGGGATGGAAAATCACATGGGATGAGAAACAGTTGGGAGAGCCAGCCTGAGACTGTGAGACAGATTCTTGAGACAGATTCTTTCTCGAGACACGGCACATCAGAGTCTTTCTTGCTCTCTGGTCCAACTGCTTGGCCAAAGCTCCTCAGCACTGCTGTTGGGAAAGGCCACAGAGCTTAGAACACGAATAGAGCAAGTCTACATCCAGCAAAAGGTCTACTTCTGGTTCATTAAAGAAATATTACTCCTTTGCATGTTTCTCTTTGTGACCCTTTGCCACTAACATCTTTGGAATAGGGTGGCAATAATTCAGCCCGTGGAAAAAGGTGTCCATCACAACATATGTTGGCAGGCAGTAGAACATTTATGAAGTGAATATTTGAGTCTGACCGTAAATGTACTTTACTTCTGTTTGAGTAGGATGTGGGGAAAGGGTTGTTAGCTGGAAATAAGTTGGAGAAAGATAAGAGAAGGAGATTTTTCTGGTTAAAGAGAAGGAGATTTTTCTGGTTAGAAAAGAAAAAGCACTAGAAAGACTTTGTGGCCCAAAGTATGTTCGTCTGGGTCTAGAATCACTGTGCACAGTGGAACAAAATCAGCCAAGTCTCTCCAGAGAGATGTATTTTATCCAGTAAGAATGTAAGAAAAGCATGGGATTTGCCACTCACAAAATTGTTCAAGCATTTAAACACAGCCACTACCATAACACACAGACCCAAGCCGATGTCACTGTTGGATTTTTTTCAGTGTAGCAGGTCAATTTCAAGAAGTTTCAGAAACTTCTCTCAGCCAGAATTCCAAAATTTGACCACCTTTTCCAATGCTCGTCTCTTTTCAGTGAGGCTGTACAGCTGGGAGCCATAAAACCAGACACTCTCAATGTATTTTTAGCCATGATCCCACCTACAACCAGAATGCCAAAAGGTTTCTTCTTGGTATTTGGTTTACCTTTCTGCAAGAAAACAGGAGCGTTTATAGTGTGTTAGGATTCCATGGTTATATGTCAGAAATTTTTATTACAGAATGTTTTTGTAAACAAACTAGATTCCACTGGGAAATATACAGATACCATTCTTTTTCTTTTTCTGTTTTTTTTTTATTATTATTTTTAATTAGTGCTCTCCACAGTGTTGAAAGTTATGATAAACATTTCCTGGAGCAGATTTCCAACCTGTAACTCTGAGGAAGAAATATGCATTTAAAGATGTTGCTCTATATTTTGACTCTGAAGGGGATTTTAAAAAAAAATATTCTCACTAGATGCATTACAATTTCTTTCCTCAAAAGAAGTTACAGGATATCTAAAATGAAGGAAGCTCATCCGAGCATTAAAACTGAGCTAAATTTGTGTGTATGTGTTTATTATTTTCTAAACTACATGACTTCAAACAGTTAAAAGCACCGGGCTCAGCCAATATGGAAATATAGCTGAATTTGGAATTTACTATGTGCTGTTTCTGCTTTTCATTTTTTACCATTTCACACCTTGTCCGCATCTCGAGCAAGCTTGTAAGTTCCCAACGCATACATTTCTTGTGATGATATATTGTCCTGGTGGAAAATTTCATTTACTGGCTGTGCCCTTTGCTGAACCTGTTGCTAGTCAGGGAACATGATAAGCGTATAAGTAGCATGCTACTTCATTTATCATACATCGTTTTAGACACTCAAATATCTCATATACAATTCTGCATTCTGCACCAAGGGAAACTACTAAACTTGCAGGGGGGAAAAAAAAAATCTACAACAAATAAATTGTCAGTTTATAATATATAAATGTATCATCCTAATAAAAATTAATCATAGTTTATACTAAAACTGTAAGTGCCCTTTATTTTTTTTTTATGGCCTCAGTAACCACCGTGCTATCAAACACTAACAGAAAATATCTGGCTTTTGTGATTTGGTGTGCAGTCGAATTGAAAGATATAAAAATACTGTCTATTTTTAATAATTGAATTACATTGCAAATAAATCACAGACTTAAAATATCTAACAGCACCAAGAACATTCTGCTCTCCTAGCATTTCTGGCTGGTTTAAACATGCACTATATCTCATGGAAAACAAAATTAGATTCAAAAGGCAGCCAGAACTGGAACACCAACAAAATCCTTTACTATTTAAGGTGTTTGGAACTCACCAGAAAGAAAACAATTGCAAGAAATTTAAGGTCAGATAAAACTAACTCTGTCTGATATACTACCTGTTCCTAACAGAGCAGGTCAGGCCTCCCTAATTTCAGTAACTTGTCATCTATTGATTTCAAAGCTTCTTCAGACCACCATTACAATATTTTACCACAAGCTGCTTTTTATGTCCAACATAAAATAATCTACGTCTTGTCAAGATGTTGCATTTGAAAAGTTGAATGCAAAGCTCTGATTTATGTTAAGCAGTGCTTACACTAATTACAACCCTTCACTGAGATATTGGACTATGAAAAAGTCTACCTTACATTTATATAGCAACTTTCATCCTGCATCCTTTAAAAACTGTACATAAAAGAGTCACTTCAGCTCCCTCTCACATATATCCGTTTCTAGGGAGGAACAGGAGCATTTCCTGGCTCAGAGTGACACTGCATTCTGGCTTTGAACTAGAATTTAAGGATTTGTTAAACAGAGTTTAATTACCTGAGTTGTAATTTTACTACTTTATCAGAGCTGATATAGATATGTCTGGGGAAAAAAAAGCAGAGAAGGAGAGAAGAGGAATAAAAAACCAAAAGTAGCCCAGATGACATGCATCTGATCGAGGAGGGGGAAGGAACCTGCATAAAGGGGTTTTTTTTTAAAACTTTTTGAAAACTTTAGCTTCAGAAAAGGTTCTGGGAAAGGTGGTGGAACAGAGTATCCAAAACAGGTTTCCTTTAGCTGAGAGGTTTTTCTGCCTGAGTCCCTATCAGAACTGATTGTCCTTGATGTGATCTGAATATTGAAACTGTTGTTGAGTTACAGTCAAAATTCACATAGATGAAGAGAATAGAAAGATCTGAAGCCAAGTCACTTCCTCACGTGATCACCACCTATTGTAACCAGGGATGGGAAAGGTGGGAAGCACAACGGGGCCTGTACAAAATGATATGTTGAGTCTAAAACTTCACGTCAGGGAGGTTTGTGGCATCATGCACATGAATATCTTTTCATAGAAACAAAGAGCTCACAATTTAGGTATGACCTATCAGCTTTAAACTTGAAACTAATAGTTGTAGCTTATTAGAAAAAGAAGTTTGCAAGTTATATTTAAAAATGGAACTTTTTTTCCCCCTCATTTAACACTCAGTGATAAGGAGCATGAAACTCAAGTCAGGTTCCCCCTAGAATTTTAAAAGTAGATTCATTTACAGTTCCCAGGAGACTGCAGGGACAGACACCCAGAAGTTTCTGATGGAGAGATGGATGACTTGTTGAGCTTCAACAAAACTGCTGAAATCAAGAGCTTCTTTTAGGTTTGAGTAGTTTATGCTTATGTCTATAAGCAGGACATTACATCGCCTACGTTAGCTGGTGTTTATAATTGCATTTTGTTCCCTCAGCTCATGGATGAAAAAAAACCTCTCTGAATTAATGGGCCATTGTATTTTTTATGTACTTCTCTAGCGTTTGAGTTAGGAGATTTAGAGGTGGAATCCATTTTATACAAGAACTTTGCACAAGAATAGATAGTTTTGCAATTAAAAAGTATAAATAGCATTTCTTCATGACAAGGAACATTAGGTCAGTTCAAGGAGACAAATATTTGCTGCATTTAGTTTTCAGAAAGTGATGTGATGCAAAATCATTAATAAAAGAGCATACAACATGCATTTGGTTTGCCAGATCCAACTAGAGACGAAGACATGTCCTGCTTTAGAATGGTTCGAAATTTAAACATCCGTGGCTTTTACCCTCTAAAACAGACAGGACCTCAGCACAATGAGGGATCAACCTAAAGTGGAAATAATTTCTTCTCCTGTCGAATATGCCTCACCTTCTTTGCCTTACTATTTTCTTTCATATGCTGTTAAAGTGGTAAAAGATGTTCATTCACTTTGCCTTTTTCAAGCTGCTGATAAAACCCAGTGTATTTGAGTATAGAAGACAGGAAAAAACTCTGGTGTTATGGAGGTAAGATTGTTGAGATACTTTAGTCAATGCTGTTCTCATTTGTTCTCCTGAAAGATATCCAAGGCTGGTTAGTAGAACAGTTGATTTTATTGTGGTGGGTTTGTAGATTTAAAGATATCCTTTGAAGAAAATCTGTGTGTAGCTACAATAAAAAAAAAAAAATGAAAAAAAAAATGAAAAAAAAAATAAAAAAGCCAGCAGTCAGCTATGGCTTTATTGTGTAGAAATAATGGTTTACATGACTTGTATCATGTTGTCATCTAAAAGTGCTCTACAACCATTAATTACAATTTCACAATATCTCTATCAAGTGATGTTATATCCATTTCACTGCTGATGGAATTAAGGTGCTGAGAAGTCAGGCAGCAATAGAACCCAAGATCTGCCTCCAAACCTCTTCCCAGGTTTCGTGTGTAGTGATCCCCGTCCTTTCTATGCAGTAGTTTCTTCCCTTCCATGCTCAGGTTCTAGACCACAACTACAGAAAGGAAGCATTCCTGGAAAGAACAGAGACCCCAGGATCAAGACTTGTTTCTTTTAGAAAAAGAAATCTCTCTTAAAAAAATCTTAGACCCCTCATCCCTGTTTTGTATTCCTCAGCATCACCTTGATTTCAGTTGCTGTCCCCTTGATGGATGTTTCTGGAGACAAGTGCTTCGTGTTGGTGCCTAGATCTGCAGTACTTCAAGTTCAGGAAAGAATTCTGAGCAAGGAGGAGGACAGAAAGGGCTCTGTTGTTGTCTCACTGCAGAGCTCCTCGGCAAAAGTGGAGTAGAAGGATGCAGTCCTAACAGAAGTATTCAAGGGGAGAAACACCCTCAGATGTGGTTATGTTCCCTTGTGTTTCCCTGGGAGGCTGAGGGGACAGAGGGAGAGGAACATGGTCCACTGAGAGTCCTAACTTCATATGCTTCAATACTTTCGATGGCAATTTTTCTCAAGGTTGTTAGTTTTGGTGTAGGGTATGAAATTTCCTTTTGAATCCTGCAGGTAGCTGTTAAATACCCAGAGGTTTGCAACACCTTTTTATTTTCTATTTCCACAGAGCAGTGGGGCAGAGCTTGTCCTAAAGTTACTCTTGATCTAGGTAGACCTCTTAAATAGAGGCATCTCTGCAGAATATTATTATTTTTATTTGTTGCTTGTTTATAATTTGTTTTATGTTGTTGCCAAAGGAGCAGACTGGGATCCCATTTTGCTGTGCACTAAAAAAAATAAAGAACTGGAAGGGCTCCTAAAGCTGCACATAAGACAGGAGACCAGAGATTAATGTGATTGGATAGGGAGTACAAAGGAACAGTAAAGCAGGAGTGATCACTAGGGTCTTAATATACACTGTCTGTCCTTGAAGAGTAAATGAGAGATAATGGGGGAAAAAGAAGTGCAGAGGTGGACAATAGAGGTCCTTGAAAATGAAAACAAGCAGCTTGTATTTAATGTGATGAAAAAAGTGTAAGCTAACTAAATGATGTGAAGAGACATCTCAAATAGTAGCCTTGGAGAGGTAGCAGCACTCTAAATGGGTATAAAGGAGACCAGTTTCTTTTCTTATGAGAAAAAAAAAAAAAAAAAGAGATGTTGTTATCAAAGTTTGGGCAAGAGTTTTGGTTGTGCAAGTAGATAGGGAACCTTAAAATAGGCTATGTGTAAAGAAGCTGTACAATTCAGAAGCTGACAGGCAGATTTGTTTGCTGTCACCATATAGGTGGAATTGAATTTGTGTCTTTGAGATTACTTGGATAAAGTATTAGGAGGACCAGAACCAGGATCTGAAAAAACTGTTACAGAAAGCTAGAATGAGGGATTAGAAGGATCTTCTGCAAGGCATGCCAATGAAGCAATTAGAAATGTGAGATGTGAAGTGCTCCAGGATGGAGTGCTGAATCTGAACAGGTTTAGTTGAGCACAAATGATGGGAGACAGGTTGTAGAGGTATATGGTAAAATGAATAAACAACTTCAGGCTGTGATTGTGAGTGTATGTTTAATTATTGATTAACTGAAGAAGGCAGGTGGAGCAGTGGTTGTAGTGTTAGATGAGGTCAACGATGAAGTTAAGGCTGATATTTTAGTATTTATTTTTCTAAAACTAAAGTAAATTAGTATTTTGAAAAGAAGATCCAGCAAGGGAAGAACAAAAGGAAATGAGGGTATCTCCAGTGAGGAGATAGGACCTAGTTAGTGGAGCTAGTGACACAGCAAATAAGAAACTGGTGGTTGCTGAAACAGAGAATGTTGTAACCACATAGTATTTTGTCACCTTGCCTTTGGAAGTCATCAGAGCAATGCTCTGTGCAAGGAGGAGTGAAGAAAGCAGAGTATGAAGAAGCAGCTGGTATTTACCTGATGAAAAAGCATCTAGGTGAGTATGAAACATCACCAATACACTAGAAGGGAGAGAAGACTTAGAAGCAGGGTTGTTGAAAGGGAAAGCACAAGGAAAAGAGTGATGCTGTGAGTTGAAGTAGAAATGACAGAATGGGAGAAGTGTCTTGTTTCACTCACAAGCTAATTCGGGTCAGGAGACCGAATGGGATAGGAGAGACTTCCATGCAGGATGGTTCTCAAAGCAGCAGCAGAGCAGTGGCTCCCAACTGCCAACAAATAACACATTCTTTCAGTCACCTCAGAAGTGCACTCTGTATTCCAGAAACAGTTGAAGAGGGGAAGGCAAAGAGAATAATGTAATCACTTTAATTTCCTCCCTGAAAATCAGCACTTAAAATTCTGCCTCTGAAGAAGTGATCAGCATTAAATTAATAAATTCCTCAACTGTTGAATGCAAATCTGGAAAAAAATTAATAGCTTCATTTTTTTTGCTTCTTACCTCTTACTTGTAACTTATATTTTGGAGCAACCACTTTCAAACTTGTTGAAATATATTGATTTTCAAAAGCAAATGGCTTTTCAGGAGTGTCACAGCAACTCATCTCTGCTGTCAGTGTCTCTTTCCAACTACAAGAGCAGTGGAAGTGAAGTGGATAATGACTTTCCACATCCACTGACTTCTTTAAAATCTTGAGTCAACTAAATATCTGTACATTTTGTTGTATAGCCAGCTACCCATACCACCTTATTTCAACTTGGTTTTGCTCAATCCATTAGATCAACAAACATACACCCCTGCAAGTATCTGTGTTACATTTTAGAGTTACATCTTTGACATAAAAATACTGTTAGTTCAGTGTACACCCAGCTATGAATGCAGAAGCATGGCAGCCTCGTTCAGAAGGTGATGACATAAGATGAGGGGTGGAATCCAGCTTGTCCTCCAGCTGCAAAAACTCTTGGTTTTATAACAGTATGTTTTCTCTATTTTTTCTTAGTTAATCTTTTAACAGATTAGATTATAAAAATACACATTAATTTCACAGGTGTTAAGGGGGTGGGGGAGGCTTTTTATGCCATCTGTTGAGTATTCCCATTCTAGGATACACTGTCTTTGCTCTGTTGATTTGTGCTTAAATGTATAATATTTCTATCCCACTGATTTCTATGTGGTACTACTCAGCCTGCTTTAGGTTGGCAGTTTCAGGTTTTCGTAGTCCAATGTGTACTTTCTTAGTTTGAAAGAAAACAGATTTAAATTAAGGTGTTATTATGGAAGAGCTGTAAAAGATAAACAATGGTGTAATAGGACTCCACACAATAAATTCTCATGAGGCGACCAATCTGGAAGACGGGTTTTCCAGCTGAGTACTTTGTCAGTGGTTATTAGTAAGTAAACGTTTTTCAATGAAATTCTTAAGCAAGAGAACAAGATGAAGAAAACCAATGGTTAAACTCATGCAGAGTAATAAAGTGGTTGCATTCACTCACTAAAAATAGAGTTACAGGACAGAAAGAAGGTAAGTAGCTGAGAAAGAGGAGCTCTCCTTCACACCTCTGAGTAGTCACACCCTCCCTCCACCCGATCTGTAACTTTACAAAATATTATTGTACCAGTAGTGCCATAAGCTGTTCGGCTTTTTCTCATTGAATTTCCTTCAAACATGATGCTTTAAACAATAAACATGCTACATTGTTAAGAGAAAAATGTCAACACACAAGTTATGCTTCACTGAGGCAGTGAAAATATGCTTCTTACGCAGATGACACAAAATACTCCTTAATTATTAAATTGCAGTTTATTATCAGATTTAGTTGAAAGGTATGCTGATTTGTCATCCTTCAGCTTACTTAAAGTTTTCACAGTGATGACTTATGGACATGTCTTTCTGCTCCTGACTTCCCTAAACTTGTCCTGGTTTGTCTCTCTGACATTGTTTTTTGCAGAGCTGCCTCAGCTTTCACCACTGTCACTTCTGACAACATCCCCTCCATTAGTGTGGCGTTTAACCTTTGACTTCCCTATTCCTTCCCTTGCATATCTAAGCATTCCCCAAAACTTGCCATTCTAATGTTTCCAAAAAGTTCTAATAGTTGTTCTGTACCATGAACAGAACTTTATTTTTGTATATTCTTTCTTATTTTGATCTTTTTCCCTCTTCCTTTCCTTATAAACCCTGTTGAGTCTCAATGTAGTTTACAAGCCCACTAGGATCTGAACTTCTCAGGCTGATCTTTTGGGAAGCCTTGCACTACTACCAATCTGTTGTCAATGTTTTTATTCCGTGTCATTAAGATTCTGCTCATTCCCTATGGTATTCGTCACATTTCCTTCCTTTCTTTTGGTTAATCTGTTGATGTAACCTAAAATTACCTCTGTAAGAATATCAAGCATCTTCTTTGGAATTAGCCATCACATGTTCATGGATGTGCTATTCTTGCCTTTATTCTCAGGGCACCTACTTACACCCATTTCAGAGACACGTTAGAAATGATTATTCTTAGTGGCAGGGATGCAGATTAACCTCAGCTACCTTTAAATTTCACTGCATGCATTTAAATGTTTTCCAAAAGTTGTCAGGATTTGCATTTAACAGGCTGAAGTAGACCAGGTTTGCCATTTCCTGTTTTCCTTCTATCCTTTCTTCCTGCCATGGTTTTGCCCTTTCACAGTTTAAAGGCTTCATTCTTTTTCTTTGTATTTTTATAGTACCTTTCACACCAGGTAACGTTTAGCTCTTTGAGCAGAACTGGTAGAGTGAGGATTTAGTGCTCCAGTGGCACTTAGAGACACTGATCAAAGACCTCATATGCTAGAAACTTCACAAATGCACGTTAATACAATTATTCTTGTCTTGGGCAGCTCCCAGTTCCATCTATGACCTGATATGCTGCACGAGAGCAGCTCACCGTGGAAGAAAAGCAACCTGCTGTGTATTCAGACAAGTTCTCAGTTCACAGTCTACCTGGCCAAAGTTTACTAGTAAACCTTTATAAACATGGGGATGATGGAAATAGGTCTGTGGGTACTTCAGTACCATTCTTCCATGTCTATGGGTGAGAGGATGTTTTCTCACTGAACTGCAAGATCTCCAAACAAAACCTGTGTATCTTGTACAGTATTGAATGCATTGGTGCTCAGCAAGTGACCTTCACCTCACTTGCTGTTAGTTTTCTGTGTTTGTTAACAAGTTGCTTCTAATATGGCTTTAATGTGGCATTTCTGTTAGTTCATTTGTTTTGTTGAGTGAAAGACTGGGAGAGAGAGACAACTTCTGGTTTTGAGTTGAGTAAATTCACTATAGTGAAAGGTTTTTCAGTATGGGACATGGAGAGAAATTACTTCAGTGTAAAAACAGCCAACCATGCCGTCTGCTCAGTTACCTTGGATCCAGAAGTTTGGAGACTCCTTTCAGGGTGACTTTTTGCCACCTTGGTTTTGTCATCTTCCTTAAGTCAAATGCTGAAAGTTGGTGGGGAACCCACTGCAGCCAGAGGAGGAGTTCCAAGAGCAGATGCTGGTCTTCAGCTCAGCATTTATCTAATGGTGGAGGCCTTCAACTTATGAGACTGTTCGATTTTGTTCTTTAATTTGGCACACTGAATGTTGCTTCAGGGCTGGTTTATAGCTGTGCCAGTCCAGCTTCTGTGGTTGGCTGTTGCTTCTTGGCGATTCCACGTTCAAAAGGGCCACACCCCCCCACAACACATACACAAAAATACAGAAACTTGATAGCAAATTTAGGCTAAATTCACAAGCCCTATTTACAGAAATGTTTATTGTAGAAGAGGGTTAAACTAGTATAATCAGCATACTTGTTCCAGCTGACACTATCCATTAGACCCAGCTCCTTTGTGAAAGTTTTTTTCTGGGAACTGCACTGTACTCAGCTGCTTGCAGGTGGCTGTGGCTCTGCTGCAGGAGCTCCAGAGGCAGTGATTTTTAACGTGTCAGAATCTAGCTAGGTAGTATTCCTTATATTTCTATAGCACACAAACACCAGTGTTTTGTACAGTAATTTTTGTCTTTCAGTTTCCTCAATGCTTATTTGGTTTATGGGTAGAAAGGGCTGTATTTTTTACCCACCTCACATCTGATGGTTTGAATTTGAACTAAATTTGAACTTGACCTCTTCTAATTAAGCAGCATTACTGAATGTTTTAAGAGTGCGAGCCACAGCTAAATGGGTGCAGAGATGTCAAAAACCTGAATATGGAAATAAAGTATATTTTGTAATAATATAATGACAGTTGCTATGGAATTCAGGGATTTCTAAACCAACTCACAATGCACTTCTTAATCCTTTCTTAGAATATGTGTTAATCATTTTACTCATTACTTATGAGTTGTACCAAAGGTAGAAGACACTGATGAAAAGCTGGTAATACCATCTAATAAAATATTTCTGTGTATTTACAGTGATAAAAATGCAGTGCAAATGCATTCCTGTTCTGAGCAGGGGTATTTTTTGACGGAGGGAATATATGTAATTTTCTTAAGGTAGATTATCAGATTTTGTTTTTCATTTCAAACATTAATTTTCCTCATCCATTTACTGACACCCTCATCTATGTCTGACAAAGAAATATTCACTGAATCTTTAAAAATTCTTGAAGGTTGTTCACCCTAACAGTAAACTACATCTTGAAACCTGTTTTCTAAAAAAACCTTTGAGGAGTTAGGTTTTGTTTAGTTGGTGTTTTCTTTCTTTCTCTTGCTCTTTTTTTGCTAAACTCCATCTTTGTGGCCCACGTCTGTCCATGTTTAACGGGCAGTATTAGCATTTTGAGCTACACCAGCCTGCACAATCTGTGCAGCATCCCTGGCTGGTGTTGTCCTCCCATATAAAAACAGATACTGTGAACATCTTTTTTTAAGACTTACAACACACACTCCATTTTACTCTTTTTAAAATAACATCCAGGAAACCGAGAAGCTTCTTTTGAAGGATTACATTACAGCTTTGATTTTTATTTATAAAACATAAAAGACTAATATATATCAGTTAGGACATTTTGCTTCCAAAGTGCATTGTAGCAAAATAATTGGAAGGCAGTTGTGGTGTGAAATATATGACAGCTTTACAGGACATAAAAAGCAGCTTTTTCTTTGTAATAGTGTAATTGCCTTAAACCCCACAATCATAATTGTTATCAAAAAATAATCCCAAGGAAAGGCTAATATAAGGTGAGCAGACTATTATAAGAGCTCTAATACACTCAATTCCTTGAACAGCAAATGCAGCCCCTCAATCTCCCAGTGCTTTTAGTGTCAGTCAGAGAGCACTCAGTCATTTCTGTGCATCAAGCCTGCAGTATTGATTTTTCCACTGACTGAAACAGCCATATAAGCATAAATTTTGCATGAGGCTTTCACTTTGTAGACTCTCCTTTGGTCAGATGACACATGATGTGAACATGAAGACTGTATAATAACAATGCATGGTCAACCTGCAGGCATTAAAGCGTGGTCTCTCACAGCTTTGAAGGACAAAAGCTGGAATGGTGCATCTCTGGTGTGATAGAAAACAAATATCATTTCCATCTTGGCAGCCTGCATTCAATTTTATACTCTCTCTCTTCCCCCCTCACTGTCACATTCCCCTGTTAGAGAGGAAATGCACACGTGCACACACACAAACAGGTATAGACATAAAGTATACTTATCCCTTATAGCCAGTCCAGATAACAATCAGCTCTATGGAAAAGCAAAGCTCTGATAATAACTGTGCATCAAACTTGAACCCGTTGCTCTACTCGCCTTCCACTTTTCTTTGGTGGTGGTGGGTTGTTTTGTTTTACAGTTGATGCCATTCCTTTTAAGTCAGCCCTTGAGACTAAATATTGTACAACAACGTTTGATAACATCTTGTATCATGCTGAAAAACCCTTATCTAAAGATTCGCCTTGGTGATAGACAGGCAGGAGTGAAAACATTCCTTAATAGCAACGTTGCTTTCATCTCGTTGCTGCCCTGTTGAAGTTCCCCTGCTCATTAATATTCCTGCAGTCACTCTTTCTCTCTCTCTTTCTCTCCTCTTTTATTGTTTAAATGTTTAGCGGAAAATGCGTTCATCCTGTTATGGGATCATGTCAAGGGAATGGGATAGAGGAGCAATCCTTGCCAGCATGAGTCTGAAATAACAGTACGAGGAGGAATTTCTCACTAAGCACTGCAGCAGTGCATTAAAAATTCGTTAAAGTGCATTAAACTGCAGGCAGCTGATGTAATTAATTTATAATATAATGCAATGCAACCTTTTAAAATTAAGTTGAATTGACCCAGAGGGAAATTTATCTGTAAGCAAAAAGCTCACTGATAAGCCAGTTTTAGTCAGTGAAAAGGAGGGAGCTGTTTCATCTTCAATAACCATCACAGGAGGAGAGCGGGCCCCACAGTAATGAATAATTGCCAAAGAAATGCTGTTTGCATTTTGTAAGAGGATCCCAACATAATCATGGCACAGCGACATGGTTATTCCGGCAGTGACAGGTGTTGGAAACACCACTTCTGTTTCTGTTTATGCAGAATCCAGATAAATGTTTAATGTTTGAATAGGAGGAGTTAGTCCGTAGTGTAGGCAGATTGGTGTTCAGTGCATTAAAAGAAAAGACTCCGATTTTTTCACTTGAAAATGCTCTGCCAGGAAAAAAATATGCTCTGACCTCCTTGGTCAGAGGGAGTGTTTTAGATCTGTTTTATTCCTCCTCACCCAGCTCTCTCTGTCTCCTCTCTTGAGGTTACAATAACGTACTGATCCAAATACAGTGATTCTGCAAGTGCTACCTTTCCCTAATAAGTAGAGTCATGAAATTACTTTTATTTCAAGTTAAGTGTATCTCAGAAGATGAGAGCAGGGGATGCTTCTGTTTTGTTTTTTATCCAAAGGAATTACACTATTTTCCCTGAAATTAGCTTTTTTTCCAGAAGGACAATGTGCATAATGACACTTGCTCACATGGGCTTCACTACAGATGGTCGTTAATGAGATCAGGATGACGAGAACGAAAAGTTCAACCTCACTACAACCCCACTACAACCCCACAAGGGTGTGGTTGGGATTTTTAGTAGTCCTAGGAGTTAGAGGCAGCTTCCCAAGTGCCCTCTGATACAAACATATCTATATACTATAGTTCACACTGAAAAAAATAATGCTTAGATGGGGAAAGCATTGAAAGTTGTACTGCAAAAAGAGCACAACCTTCCAGTTTTGACAGAGAATTGCAGGATGATAATAAAGGTAGAAATAATTCTGAAGTGTGGCTGGTGTTTGGCTTTTGCATAAATCTTCAGGCATCTGAACTCATGGGCAGTTTTCAAAAGGGCCCTAAGCAGAGATACTTGTATTTCTTTCCATGGTGGAAGCCGTGGCCCTGAGCGTTTTGGAAGGCTGGCTTTTAAACAGAAATACACAGATTTAGAATAGGGGACAGGCATTTTTTAAGAATTTTTGTTGATTGGCCAAGCAAAAAGCTAGAAAGAGTTAGGTTGTGTCCCTTGCGTTTGCTGTAGGAAGGCTCTGTATAAAGCTAAGTATCATAAAAAAGAAAATGTGAAGGCAAAGACTCTCTGCCCAGCTCTGCAGATGTGGGGTGAGTTTTGTATCTTCTCCCACATAAACTACTAGCCCAAATCCAGTGTAGACAAAGTTTCCATTATTTGAGATGCATCTGGTGGTACCTCCAGAAGGGTTAACTGTCCTCTGGAATGCATCTTAGCTACACCAGCCCAGCAGGTTGCCACCTGAGCACTACAACTCTCCACAAAGTCATAGCTCTGGCCAGACTTGGTGCTGAAGGGAGGGTGGAAATCTGGGCCCTTCCACAAGCACTGGATTTGCAAGAGCAAAATGCAGGCTGCTCACCTCCTGCAGGCACTGCTGCTCCTGGGGGGAGCAAGGGCTCTGGGTTATGGCTGTCCACAGCCTGCCTGGCTGTGAGACTGGCAGAAGCAGAGAAGGTGTGTGGGGTGGGGTGCCTGTTCTTTTTAAATCAGCAAGGTGTATGAGGAGGTGCTGATGAGATTTCATACTGTGGCCCTTGTACCAGCACCTTTGTTTTCATGTGAAAACAATGAAAATACAGCTGCATTAGCAAACATGAGATGAGATTTGGATCCTCTCTGAACCCAGCTGAAATCCCAGCAGCTGGATGGCTGCTTCCTGGGATCCTGTTTGGATAACCAGATATTATGGCTCTGTATGGTGTGGCATCTCCCTTCCTGTGCCACCATTTAGGTGTTGTGGCATTTCACTTTGTGTGCCCCTGATTAGACAGAGCTCAGCTTTTCCACAGTGTGCAGAATAATGGTGATCACTGTTGAAGAAGAACTTTTCAATGTTTTAAGTGAACTTTAAGTCATCTTCTTATTAAACTGCCTCTTGGTTGACTAAGGGAAAGCTGACTTTCAGGAATCTGGTGCTATTCTTTATACCACAAGAGCCTTCTCTCAGATTTATTGGTGTGTAGGTGGCATAGAAAGGCAGCAGTCCATCTGTTGTAAAATAGTGAACAGCCACATACATATTTTTATATTTGTGACAATAATCACTGGTTAAAAAAAGTAAGTGCCAGAGCTACATACTAGGTTCCTTTCACTCAAATATCTGACTGATTTAACAATATCTATAGCTATTCCTATTCCCATACATGTACCTAGAGAGGTATGTCTCTACAGATACAGTCACACTCTTAATCATGCAACCATTTACATAATTACCTAATATTAAGGAGAGAGGCAGTTCTGTTGAGTCATGCTGAGAAAACATATTTATAGGGTCTGGGATGAAATTGCCAAGTCAGTGATTTTCTGAATTACCCAAGTACAGTTAAGTAGTAATGGGGAGAGGGGACATTACATTTCAGTGTTTGACATTAAAATAGTCAACGAAAACCAAGCCTATTGTTGGACTCTTTCTAAAACAAAGAATCATAGAATAGAATCATAGAATCCTTTAGGTTGGAAGAGACCTTTAAGATCATCAAGTCCAATCATTAAGCCAACACTACTAAGTCCTCTGGTAAAACAGATCAGAATCTGTCAGGGCTGGAAGGGACCACAAGGATCACCCAGTTCCAACCCCTCTGCCATGAGCAGGGACACCTAACACTAGATCAGGCTGCCCAGAGCCTCATCCAGCCTAGAGGCCACTGTTGAAGTATTGCAGCTATTTGTTATTTGTTTTCATCTACCTGATTTGAAATTACTAATGATCTTATGGGAACTTTACCTGTGCAGTGTGTTGCTAAGCATGATTCATTTACATAAACTTTGCATTTTGGTGTGGAGGAAGTAGAATGAAGCCTTCAGAGGATATGATTCTTTGAAATCAAATGCTGGCCATGATACTTGTAAAATGGAATTAAAAATAATATGTAAAATTGATCTGCTAAGAAAGAAGGTGAAGTGGCATAGCTCCTTGGAAAACATAGGTGATAGGAGTTGTGGAAAAAAAAAAGTTTAATAATAAAATTGCTCATGGAAATATTCTGTATAAAATGAAAAGCTGCTAGGAAAACAGAGGAAAACTTTACAGGAATGCGAAAGCAACAAGGAGAAGTTCAGAGGTGCTTGTTACCTGTTGTAGAATCTCAATATGGAGTAGCAAAAGTCACTTAAAGGAAGGTAATTTGAAGGGAAGTGCACCTATATACCTTTTTGTTGCTCTGCATTTCTCTCAGGAGGGACAGATCTTCCCCATCTGGCTCCTCTGCAGTGCTGGCAGATCTGGCAGAGTGCTTTGGGATAATTTATGCATATAATGTCTGCACAGGTGAATAATTCATACTTCTGCTCAGCTGTTCACAGTTTGTAAATATGGGATTAAGGTACTTACTTTGTTTCCTATTACCTTGTCCAATACTAAGAAAGTCTCTTTTAGCATTTGGCTACTTCTATTTGAATAGCTTTTTGCAGGTTATCTTAGCCTAGAATAGCAATGAACACAGAAATCAGCCAAATCTTTGAAGCAAGAGTGAAGGGGAACAGATTTCAAAAAAGGTAGCTTAGAGAAATTCTGTGAGACTGAACCAAAGAAAATTAAATGACATTTGTAATTAGGAGGCTAGAACATCATCTCACATAAATTGGTCATTTCCTTTATAACATCTTAGAGCCTTATATGAAGAGTTGTAGCATCAAGAAAAAGCTTAGCCCTCCAAAATTCAGTTGGGGTATTATATGATGAAGTCCATAGTCTGATCCAAACTGTAACAACATCCTGAAGAATACTTAGGTACAGACACCAGCAAGACTTTGCTCACAAGTCAGTGTAAATTCAAACCAGCTCCATTGATTTCAGCAGTACTGCTGTACCTTGGAGCACTGTGAGTGAGGAGATTTTAGCCAATACCTGAGCAAATAAGCAGAGAGGTCATAGCACTCATCTCCTACCTATAGAAAATGCTATAAAGTTCAAAAATAGTAAGAAATTTACGTCAAAGTCATAATTTTACTGAAACAGGAATTGGGACATTCTAGGTATATAGGTATAGTTAGTACCTGAGAAGACTGATAAATCACCAACCTCAAAACCCAAATGTACTGTCCAAATAGAATAAACAGTGTTATATTTCTTACTATGTGCTGCAAGATAAGGAGCTCTTAAAAATTATATTTTTATGAAGCTCCATGAAGGTAAAGAAGGGGGAAATGTAATAGAGAGAGACACAATTAAATTAAAAGTCCAGAATTATAGAATTCCTCATCAAATCTTCTTCAGGGCCTAATGAATCATTCAATTCCTTTTCATTCGTCTTTTCTAGTTCTCTCCTCCGGGCATTTAAAATTGCTTTGCATCGTTGTAGTCATAAAAAGGAAATTTATTCCCCTCAGAAAGGATACGCCGTTTTGCAGGAAGTAATATAGACATGTCCAATTTAAGATCAGCATAGTCCACCTTCAGAGAAATAAGTCTTTTTCCAGGAAGCCTGAGTGGCTTTAGCAATCTCTGGGTAAGTAGATACATGCTTAGACAGAGCCTCAAAGCACCAGCTTTAAAATTCATTTCCCCGCCTCACGTTAGAAGGAATACCTGACTGAGGTGCAGAAGTGAATTCTCAGGGTGTTTTTGCTAGGAGTTCTGAGGAGGAGAGGGGAATGCCAGAGCTGAAACAGGAGGCGAGCATCACATTTAGCCTCTAGTAAAACCTAAACTTGGGATACCTGGGGATGGCTTCTCCAGAAAAGCTGATAATCCCAAAGGTGGTGTCACTGCAGCTATCTCCTGGGATGAAAAGTCTAGCAGCCTTGAAATTGGCTGTTGAAAGAGAGCTGAAATCTCCAGGTCAGTTTCCAGAACACAAATGCCTCTGTTCTTCCCACCTAACTTCACCTGAGGCATGTATTTTGGGAACATGGTCCCCCTAAGTGCCATCTGAAGTAAATGCACAGAGAGGCACATGTAGAAACTGAACAAGGTGACTGAGGTGTGAGTTACTCACAAGAAGTTCCTGTAATTTTCCACTGGCTACCAGCAGTGTCTAAGATGAATTGAGGTGCACAGATTTAGATGGGTGAATTTGGCCTCACGTGTCAACAAATATTTTAGACATATTTTTACTGAGTGCAGAAGACTTTCCTCCCAAAACTCTTAGAGCTCTTTGGATATAGGAAAATAAGGACAGGGAAATGAAATCCACAAACTCCAGATGCCTCAATTCTTGGCCAACCAGCCAGAGATACACCTTAAGTGGCGAGTACATCTGAAATATCTGTGGCCATAGATATACAAGTGACTAAATTGAGAATATAACTTCAAGTCTAAATTCTGCACTTCAATATGGAACCTCTGGTGCTTCTCCCAGAGGGTTGTTTTTCTGTTCCAACTAAGCATCAGGGAAGAGTATACAAGTAGAACATGTATTTATTTCCAGATATAGCATTCTGAGTGCTTAGATGTTCTATAGAATAGTCATCCCAAGGCAGTGATGGGCAATTTCACCACCATGGTCTGATTTTTCCAGGAATTGGAGGTTCTATGTAACCCTATGCCACCACATATGCTGAGCCCATGTCTAGTTGCCAAAGGCAATGAGCTGCCTTTGCAGATCTTAACTAAGGCTTGGTTTCCATCAGTGTCACTTTGGAAGACAACGCAGAGTTGTGTTTGCTCATCAAAACTGATTTTTGTCTCCTGCTGACCTCACCCACCTTCTGTTTCACAGAGTTCCCATGAGCCAGCATTGTCCAATGTGTCTTCTTTGAGAGGAACAACTTAATAGTTTCACACTGCAGAAACAAGATATCCCCAAGCAGGGAATGAACAGTAAAGAACTGCCTTAGTGTGCATAGACCAGTGTGCACAAGTAGGACATACTAATTTGCTTGACTGCTTCCATGTTTTTAATTTCCCAAACTTGGTTTGATCGCTAACCAGCCTGTAAATGATGCAGAAAATGGTACACAGTCCTAAAGCCTGTTGCAACTAGGATTTGTTTGACTCCTTGGCAGAGCTGTTGTGTAATTCAGATCTGACCAAGCTTATATATCTGCTGACCAGGAGTATTTTGCCCTATTTTTCCCTCTGACATATCGTTGACACTGAAGATTGTGAAGACTCCATCCCTTTCACATTAACACTAACCAGCTCTCTGAGATGTAAATACACCCAGTCACATACCCATGAAGAAAGCCAAATCTCCTATCCATCTGTATGGCTCAAAAAGTCCAGTGAATGCAATTCTAATGAGAGATTTATTTGGTTTTCAGGAAAGGGGGAAAGCAGATTTTCAACAACATGAAATAATAGTTACTCTTTATTCAAAAGTGTATTTAATCTTTAACATTTATTTTCACTTGAGCAGATTGCTAATGACCGCTCATTTCTTCATAAAAAATGACTCCACTACATCTTACAGAATCCGTATTTAAAAAGGCATTGATAAATTGAAGGGAGTTCAAGGAAGAGAATCAAAAATGATTAAAGTGCTGCAAGTATTGACTCACGACTGAAGATTAAAATAATTGAATGTGTGGGGGCTTGCTAAACAGTTCTTACAACTTTGGTCTCAAAAAGTAGGTGTCTGATTCTTTTTAATTCAATTATTAGAAATGAGAAAATTCTCAGGAAGAACGATCTAATTTTAAAGTGGATACACTTCTGGTTTTAAAGATTCAGAGTCTGTTTCTCCCATAGCTACCTGTCTTGCAAAATTCCTTGATTCTTAAATATTCTATTCAATGGAGTATTTTCAGGATAAAGAATCACTTAGCCTTAGTAAGATTGACAGAACTTAATATATTAAAAGTAAGCTTTGGAGAAATGCATTAGTTGAATACAGCTCTGAATTCCCCATCTTGTGTGTTGACAATAAAGATTCAGCTCCTCAAATTAAGACAACATTTATAACTGAAGAATTAGTTTGTATTTGGTTCTGAATCTGGACCTGGTGTCATGATGTGACTCATTTTTGTTGGCATAAAAAAAAGGGAAATCCTACTATGCTGCTGTGGGACCAGCAGAGGAAAGTAAACAAGAGCAAACCAGCTGCAAATGCAGTGGTCAGTTTATTTTGTCACTACTTTGCAGCTCTAGTTCTCTATCATGAAGCCATTATCATGGAAGGAGCAAGAAGAAATCTTGGAGAAGATTATGTTTATATGTTTCAGCCCTGCTAAGAGCCCTGTTTGACTGATGATAACGTTTGTGCAGATGCCTCTTAATCTAATAGCAAAGACAGCCAAAATTACCTTGATTGTCTCAGTCCTTTATCTCACCACATCCCAGAGTACGTGAAGATGAAATAAGTAGAAGAGATTTGTGAGGGCCATGGTGAGTTTTGTGGTGAGGTGGGACATCACAATCAGTTTATTAGGAAGGACCATCAGAACTTTAGCAATTATTAGAAAGGAATGGAGAGAGCAAAAGCAAAAAGTATCATGATGCTGCTTTTCAGGTACAGTTTTCCCACTTTTTGGGTATCTTACCCAATTTTGGTTACTGACCCCAGACACAGGGCATAACAGAACTGGGAAGAGCCAGAGAAGGGTGACCACTGTGGTCAAAAGCGAATGCCAGGCTTTAGACAAGGGCAAACAAAATAAATTAGTTGTCTTCACTTTTGAAAGAGAAAAGA
This sequence comes from Merops nubicus, assembly GCF_000691845.1. Classification (NCBI taxonomy): domain Eukaryota; kingdom Metazoa; phylum Chordata; class Aves; order Coraciiformes; family Meropidae; genus Merops; species Merops nubicus. The sequence goes on from NW_008581993.1 coordinate 175,632, forward strand.
GAGAGCAGGGTACAGAACTTGTAAGTCATGAATTGTACAGAGTAACTAAATAGGAAAGAGTTATTCAGCATGTGCTGCCCCTTGAAATTGTCAGAAAATAACAAGCAAAAGGCCATACTTGTCTTACAGTGTGTAATTTAATTGTGGAACTTGTAGCCACAGGGAGCTGTGGAAGCAAAAAGTATAAATGAGTTCAAAATGGGACTAGATAAATTAATGAAGAACAGGCTTGGTGGTTTTTCATAGTAATTAAATTCAGTGGTTTAGATATGACCTCAGGCTGAGGAAGTCCCTTGACTGCTGATTTCTGGATCCTGGGATGATGTACCAAGGGAAGGATCACTCTTAACAGTGCCCTTAAACATTGTGAAAGTCTCTTAACAGCCATTTTTGGAGAGTGTATACCAGGTTACATAGGCATGACATTTTAATGTGGCTCCCATCCCCACATGCTTTATTCTTTATATGAATAACCTGAGGGACCCAGATCCTGCATCACACCTTAGAGAGGGAAATTAGCATCAGGAGTAGTGATATAAAAACATACCTTTGCACATCATGTCTCAAGTGGATTTCTAAGATATAGCTATGTGGTTTTCCTCCCTGTGGTTATGATTTACTATAGCATCCAGTGATCCCACTCAGGAGTAAGGACACTGTGAAAACACTTAGTAAGAGATTCCTTGCCCTGACAAAGAAATTACAAAACTATTCAAGTGCAATGTTTTGAGGACCTCATCTTTTTAACGTGTTTTATTTTGTTTGTGGTTTCTGTTTGTTTTGTTGGGGTTTTTTTGTTTGTTTGTTTGTGGGGTTTTGTTTGGTTTTTTCCCTCCTAATTTTAATTTCATAGGAAAAGTGGTTTGTTTCTAGTTCTGAAGAGCTGGAATTTCACCCAAAGTGTAAATGGTTTCTGAAATGGTTCCTTCTGTCTGTAGAACCATACAGATTAAATAGGCCTTCCACGTGCTGTGGTGGTGTCAGTGAGTGATAAAACTTTTCTGTAGACAAGTCCCTGTGATTTCTCTCCCTCTTCCCACCATAATTCAGTTGGTAGGAGCCAGCACAGAACACAAGATAGACAGGAAGACTTCCCTTACTGTGTTGGGCATTAATAAGTTGTGGGGTTTTTTTGTTTGTTTTGTTTTGGTTTGGTTTGGTTTTTTTGTTTGGTTTTGGTTTTTTTTTGGTTGGTTGGTTGGTTGGTTGGTTTTTTGTGTGTTTTTGTTTTGTTTTGTTTTGTTTGTTTGTTTGGTTTTGGTTTTGGTTTTTTGTTTTAGTTTGGTTTGGTTTGGTTTGGTTTGGTTTGGTTTTTGTTGTTGTTGTGGTGGTTTTGGTTTTTTTTTTTTCTGTATCCTTTTTCAAATAGCTCCTCTAATTCCTGGCCTGTAAGCATACTTGTTTTGTAGAACCATCTGCAATATGCATCAAAGAGGTGAAGAAAACAGACACATTAGCACCTATTAGACATGTGAGGTGGCATGTATTGTTCTTTACCTGTTGTAGCACTCTTAATCCACACTTCTTTTTGCTGTTTGTGGTCATCTTTCACTGTGTACACCTAATTTAGACTGTAGGCACCTCAGGGCAGGCTCTTGTCTTTCTAGGTCTCTGTAAAGCATCAGGTTCTCCTGTGGTGATGTATAAATAATAATAATAAAGTTGCTGAGACACATCACTCAAATGGGAAAGGTGTGGAAATGGATCCAAGCAAGGATATTTTGATTAATAACACCCATAGCTCTTATTTGCATATTATAGTAACTTTTATGAAAATAAAAGGGTTTTATTATAGAACTGGTGAGTGGAGCCATTTCTATGTGCAGACAAGAGAAGGGAGTTTGTATTGCTGTTTGTAGCACTGCCAGGATCCTCACAAAACCAGCTGCACACTTTTGATAGACATCCATCAGAAATGGTGGTGGCATTGGCAAAGATGCAGGAAAGAGGTTGAAAGATGGCTGGGGGCCTGGAAGGTTTGCCTTGCATCTGGAAACTTAGAAAGTCTGGTGTCTCTAGCTGTAAAAAAAGAAAATTAATCACAGCCTACAAGTGCCTAAATGAGGGAAGCTTTTGTGCTTACAGTAAAAGACTAACAGTAAATCAGTCTAACAGACAGAACTATAGCTTCGAATGACAGGAAGCTGAAGTTATGTGGTGAAAAGATGCATTTTGAGAAAAACCATGATAATTAACAGTTGAATAATCAGGATTGTGGTAAATTTCACTGTCCTTGAAGTCTTTAAAGCAATACTCTGATACCCAAAAGGTTATCTTGTCCATGTGGAAGTTGTGCTTCTCAGATGAGTATCAAAACCCAGGTCATGTATATGTGGATAGTGCCTTTGTGCTCCAAAGGGTTATTTAAGGTCTTTAAATTAAAGACATGCCAGAATCTTTGTCTTTAATTTAAGAGTTGTCTGTCTCCTTCTCCCTGCCCCAGTTATCTTCTCTGACTGTTTTGTAAGTTGAAGCCCCACCTCACACAACACAAGTTTGATTAGCTGAATCTGGCTTCTTCAATGCTCCCTCTTGTCTCCAGCAGAGCTGCATGTCTCTTGTTATTTATTTTATGCATTAAATGCTTACAGTGTGCTTGGGGCTGTACAAGACATAAATAAAAAGGGAGTCCATGCCCTGTAGGAGTTACTGCGTGGAAGGCAGAGAGGAGTAATAGCTTGGGTCTGGGGTACTGGTTGTTTGTTCAGAAATAATGCATTATTATTTCAGGAATAGGTTGATGCATGAGTCCAAGAACATGGACCTGGGAAGTGGACTGGGGTGAAGAGGAGGTAACTGGGGCTCGAACAGCAATTGTCATGTTGGGGACAAGCCATGGGAGGGTAGGGAGCAGAAGTCAGAGAAGGGCATGACAAGGACGGAGTGCCACAGGGTGACACAAGTGTGATGAGAATTAGGATGTGAATTACAGGCTGAGGCACAGTTATGCTGATCCTGGAAGTGAAGGAGGAGTTACTTAGACTTTAAAGAAGCATGAGAGACCCACAAATTACTAAATGCAGCAAAGAGGAGAAGGAAAGAACAAGTCTCTCTCCGGCTAGATTACTGATCTGTAGTCTGTTTCACAGAGGAATTTGAGACAAAAGATCTTAAATGGCCTGTGTATGAATAACTTCAAGAAGACAGGTGCAGGAGTAGCCTGCAAGAGGGATAGCCATCAAATATTTGTATTTATTATTTTCTTGATGACCTAGGAGCTCTGTAGTTTGACTTTATTCCAAGTCCTTCCTGTCTTCAGGATAATCATATTTGTACTATAGTAAATCTTTTGCCTTCCATTTATGAATGGTACATAATAAAAGCAACCATCAATGTATTTGGTGGTCATTTTTGCTGCTGGAAGTATTTAATATCTCAGATCACTCTGATTTCCCATATAATCTGCATCAGTAGCACTCTGATTCTTAATTCTTTCATCTCAGCCTCAGGATTACACGGGGGCTATGAGCTCAAATTATGTTTAACAGCTTTTGACATTTTGGATGTAAAAATCATGAATAGCTGCAAATTGTTTTCTGGCTGATTTGTGTGTCTGTACTTTAGGTAGAGAAGAGGAAATCTGTAGTGTCATAAAATACCCCAGGTATGCAGAAAGCTCCAGTGACAGGTGTAACAACCTCACCACAGATTTCACACGCAGAGTGAAACCACATACAGAGAAAGGAAACTGGAAAACAATTCTGCTACTTAAAGTAATTGCATTATTCATAGTAAAGCAGTTTGTCGTGTTTGTAGCTAGTCAGCAAATGCAAACTTAATTCTTCTTGATCTAATTCCAACATGCTGTTCAAACCCCATTTTGTTTAATATATTTTTATTATGCAGTTTGAAGGAGAAACTCATTCCTCACGTAAAGTGCTCCAGTGCTTCAAGACTCATGTAACTTGTTTAATCGTGATAGTTATTTGATAGCATTATCTAGTAATCACTTTATCAAACTCTGATGATCACCCAGAAGCAGCTTTGGGCAGGATTGTTGAGAACAGTATGGATTGATGAAGACAGAACTATTTGTTATTACGCACTGAGCTCCATGGCTTGTGGGCAGTAAATGGCACTGCTTTTCACATCTGAAACTTGGAAGATATATCCACTTCAGTATAACACTGCATTATATCTTCTGAAAAGAGAAACTCTCTTGCAGTCCATAACTCCTCTTCTCCTCCAAAATAAAAACCAGAGGTATTTTGCACTTATTTCAGTAGTGGTGGCCTCTCTGAAGTTGTAACTGGAGCTTGCATTGTATCACAAACCTGATTTTGTTCCTCTTCTCTCCCACACTTCACCTCATGATCAGCATTTTAAATCTCTCAAGAAGTATCCCTTCAGTTTCCAAATTTGCCTTGCTGAATTGGCTGTCCAGGAAGCAGGTTTAGGAGAGGCTTCTCTTCCACCATGACAAAGCAGGAAAACCCAAGTTTTTCCTCCCGTTCATTGCTCTGGGTGTGAGGCCTCAAAGCGAGTGCCAGAGGCTACAGCAGTACATTTGCCAGCACCAGTGCCCCAGCCGAGGGAGGGAGGCACTTGGTCTTCACCTATCCTTGTACAGAGAGAATAGTGAAGGTATTTATGTGCAGATATGTGAAGTGTGTGTGTCCCCCCCATGGAAACAGCATGCTAGATTTAACTTAGAATGCTTGCTTATACTCAAAGTCACTCACAGAGCTGATGTTTGTGTGAAATATGGTGACATTTTTTGCATGTGAGTGAAAGTCACTGGTTCCTAACAGAAAATGTAGTGTTCCTTCCCAGTGTGGCAAATGCACAGGTATAGACAGAGCAATAGAGTAGAAATGGAATACAGTCTCAAAAGGTTCCCTAAAAACCATGCAGATGAATTCACTGAAGTTAGCGTTTTATCCGGAGCTGAACTACCCTGGTCAAGTCTCCTAAGAACGACGAGCAGGGATTTCACACAGCTAATGTGCTTTCTGCTGCCAGACCAGCCATTCAGGGCTCTCAGAATGTAGGTGCAAACGTCTGCTATAGCTGCAAACTGGATACACTTGGGTAACGCTAAAGGTGCTGCTCCTCTGTGCAGAGTAGTAGACTTTTGATCCTTAACATGGATGTTTGTATCTGAAATGCTTCCATTAACAGTCCTTTGAGGGAAGCGTGTGTGAGGTAAATGAGTGTAGTAATGTATTGATTACTGAGGGCCTGAAAGGTTTTGAAAGCCTCCAGTCTCAGGCTGCTCCTCGGTGCAGGCCTGCCGGCCAACGTTCATGACCCTGGTTGCTGATCAATGGCCAGGTGGATGCGGAGCTCTTGAGGCAGTTCATAAACAGGAGATGTCAGTGCTTCCCCAGGGGCCTCGCTGCAGGATGGGGTAAGGTCCACGTGCCATCTGCTGACCTTGAAATCTCCTTCCACACAGAGGCCTGGGCTTCTCAGCAGCTCGCACCCTGCTCCAGGTCCCGTGGCGTAACTCAGGGAGGGAACCACGCCTGCACCACTCACAGTACAGGGGATCCAGTACAGGGCAACCGTGCCGGTCACCTGCCTGCCAGCTGGGACTTGCTGCCTTGTACCACTAAAACTCTCTCCTTTTTGGGAGTGCAAATTGGTTTTGGTGCTCAAAGTATTCTTGCATCCTTAAAACAGTGCCACGTCAATGGAAGAGGAGCCACTGGTGGCAGTAAGGCCCCTGTGCAGTAGATAAGGAGGGGACATGAGTTGTGTGATGTCCAGCGTTGCCAAGTAGAGCATAGTGAGCAATTACACTAAATCCAACAAAAGCAGAGGAAATTATCATTAAGCAACTGTTTAGGCACTGGTTAGACCTTCTGAGAAATTTCATGTCAGCAGGTTTAAAAGATGGATTGTGATCAAGACCCTGGTATGAATGTTAGATGTTTGTTTTCTTTTTCCCAGTGTGTCACAGGTATACTGTGTAACATTGAGCCAGTCACAGACCAGTCCTGTGCATCTGTTTTCCTGGCAGTAAACTGGGATGCATCATCCCCTACCTGTTAACAGAATTAACTTATTAATAGCTTTATAATGCTCAGATGATATTATGGCTTATCCCACAAAGATAAAAAAAAGTAAATGTATAAAAGTGCAAGCCACCTCCTCCTTCTATTTTGCAGCTTTTTGCTTGTGCCTTATTTGTAGATTCTTTCCCGTATTGAAGAATCAAACAACATTGTTGGAGGGTTTTTTTGTATATTATAAGCTGCAGTGTCTAACGTATACTTAACAAAATTACCCACTGCATTTGCTGTGAGCAGCACCCCAGTTCCTTTTCACTTCTGACAAGAAGAACACTATCACCAAGAAAATCACCGACCTCCATTTCCACCTCACTTTTATTTGGCAGAAAACAGTCAAGTTTGCCATTGGCTTCCTCTGGTATTGTTCTGCTCATCTGGTATGAGATCACATTAAAGAAGATTGTTGCAATTTGTCTCATCTTGTTGTGAAAGCACATACTGTCCCTATGCACTCAAGCCATACTTTAAGTATGAGTGATTGAGTGGACCTAAAGAATGCTGAGTAAATATGTTGCTGTAATTAGGACTTGAGAAAAAAAGTGTATCCAGTATTTTCTATCCCTTTACTATTTGTGTATAAAAGATACGCATGATCTTTCCCCTGCACACATAGAAGTTAGCAGATAAAATAGACTGGAAAAATTTGTCATATTGAGGGATATTTTCTCTACTAGTTTACCTGCAGAACGACAGAAACCCACTGCCTGTAAAACGAAAGAGAATCTGGCTCTGTGAATATTAAGACTGTCGTTACTAAACTAACCTACTAAACTCTCATTTTTCTTTGCATTTTGTGCACAAAACAGGGATATCTGAAACACATTATTCTATAAAAGGGTGCTGCAAGATAGGAATCTCTTCTCCATGTCATGCAACGGTTTGATTTTGCATTTAAATAACATCTTCCACCCAAGATCTTGCAAGTTTTTAAAGCTATTAATTTAGCCTCACAACAGCCCTGTAAAGAAGTTACAAATGAACAGCAGATAACAGTAGATGTAATAGTAGATAATTTAATAATAGGTTTATCTTTCTTCTGTGGTCACAGAGACCAACACAAAGCCCTGTTTTATTTTCTGGATGGATGAATATTAGTTTGTGACGCTTGCAGGTTTTGGATGGCAAACTGAGAGGGTTTGGGTTTTATTTTCAGAGAAAATGATCACCTGAAATTGTTCTTCATTTCAGCTCAAATTCTGAGTGCTTAGAAAGAAAATCAAGTGTGTGTGGTCTCAAATTAGTTTCCCATAAACAGGGAGTCTGTGGTCAATGAGCTACTTCAGAGAACATTACCTGTGGTATTTTGTCTCATGTCACTCGGGTTGTGTCTAGCCACATAGATACAGATAGACCCAGGGTGCTCTGACTTTGCTTTGAGATGGCCAGGTGTGAGATAGCCCAAGTGTGGAAGCAGAGTGCACAAAGCTAATGGCCTGCAGAGGACCAGCTGAATTTCCAGTCTGCCTGGAATATAATAAATAGTACTCTTCCTCTTACATCACTTCAAAGGTGGCTCCGAGCAGTACATTATTGACACTCTGTGGTCTGACTTTCTGTTCTAAATGCCAATTCTGCAACTTTTTGCTGCTATGCCAGGGGCAAAAATTAAAGTTAAGATATTTGAGCATCAGTAACACCATCATCCAACCCACGCTTTAATTGCTCAACAGCAGCAGAATGCAGTCTTCAGAGTGCTAATGTCCATGTCTTGTTGCTCCAGGACTTTGGGAAGAGCTTCTTGCAAGCACATTGCTGTCTGACAATGACAAGTGCAGCCATTGTGCTGGCTCTGATGAGATTTTAGTGAAAGACAATGTTGCTCTTTACAGTCACCCTTGTTGACTTTGCATTGAAGCCAACAGGAGCTTTGTTGGCTGGGTTCGGGATCAAGTCTTAATACCTAACAAATGTGTGTGTTATTGCACAGTGAAGATCTACTTTAGATTCGTTTCCAAGGTACCAGCAGTCAGGAGGACCAAAAACTATTTTAAAAAATGCCAAGAGTAGGTTGGTGATTAATGAGGAATTTATTTTATTTTGCATTGTCTCTTATTTAACTGGATGCCTCTGGAGGCATGCTTTAAACAGCAAGGCACTACCTTAGACTAGTATGGTAGATTTTCATCTCACGTTGACTCCATTAAAGTAAGCTTCTATAAACAGACATCAATTACAACCAGTTTAAAGGGTTTTAAAATGTAATCCAGCAGTGCTGCTTAACTAAATGAATCCTGAGAACTGATCTCCAGTGAATTAATAGAACAGTGTGTGGAGAGCTCACTATGAATCTGAGTTAATGACTGGAGAAGATCAAATTAATTACAACTGTCTCTGAGGACCTGCAGGGAAGAACTCCCCTGGATCAGCTAAGGTCTGATTAACTCTTCGGGTACCAAACAGAGATTTCCTACAATTCATTTTTAAGTAATTGTTGGTAAGACAATGGAGTGAGGCAGCCTGGTATTTTCTCAGGTGGCATGGAACCACTGTGAGAAGTGACGGTGCTGAATTTTGCTGCAAATTTCAATTTTCAATTAAAAAAACCCAAGGCTAAGTAATTTTTTACTTCTTTTTGGTTTTTTGGTTAGTTGAGGAATTTATATCAAGTATTAATGCTAATATCATGCTAAGATTATAACAAAGTCACTATATAGTATTTTCTCTACATGCTAATATCAAAACTGTTGGGATGATAGGTTCCCATTTTGGATAAACAGACAAGACTCAAAGCATAGAATCATAGAATTGTCAGTATTGGAAGGGACCTGAAGTGTTCAGATCCCTCTGATTTTTTTTGCACATATCTTTATTATTATTATTACTACTATTCTCTAGATATTTTTGTTTGATCTTACAATGTCAAAGAAGGCATGATTACTGAATTAATTAATTAGCAAAATAAGATGATAGAACAGTTGGTTTAAAGCAAAGCTGTGCTGATGCTGTAATGAGGCCAGGAAGGCACATTGCTCTACAGGACATGAACTGGTACAGTTGTGAGAAAATAGCTATCCAGGTTACCAAAAAATCCAAGTCATTACTGATAGTAATTGGCTATCTCAGAAGACGTTTATATGAACATTTCTCCTGGTTTGGTGTGGAACAGAACAAATTCTGTTCAGTGATTTTATTTTTCAGCTCAAGCTCTTCAAACTAGCTGCACTTCCTGAGGTTAGCAGCATATTTTCGCAGTGTCTGCTTCTAGCAGTGGTAACACTCCATGTTTAGAATTACTCCCAAGGACTGGTGTACAGACCAAAGCCACTGCTAGAGCTTGTGGACCACACTGAGGGGTGCAGAAAGTAAAGGCTGCACCTGCAGGGAGGAGTGGACAGGACAGGTGACCCTAATCTGACCGATGAGGTATTCCATCCCACAGCTATCATTTTCAATATAAAAACTGAAGGCTCATGAGGGTCAAGTCCTTCTTCCTCCCTTTTGCTGCTTTTTCAATGGCCAGCATCCAAGGAGGACTTCATCCATTCTGCTTTTGATCCCAAACCATGTGTTCCTAAACTGAGTTCCAGAATGCAGCTCCTGTACCCGTTGCTGTCTGCTGCCAAGTCCAGTCTGGGATGTTTCCCCAGGGCCTGCTCCCCAGCATGGGGGGTGACAGTGACATATTGCCTTTGCAGGGGTAGTTGGGTTTGATACTGGTATCATGTATATTTGTATATATTCCATTCTATAGTATTTTCATTAAAGCTGTTTTATTTTTCTAATGGGTAAGTCTCTCTCCCTTACTCCCTTTCTCTTCCCCTTTGGGGAGGGGAGGGGTTAGCAGAGAGCATCTGTTACAGGTCTGGGGGCAGCCCTGACTCTAAACAGTGACAGATCTATTGTGGACCAACATGGGGCTCAAACAAAGCTCTAATAGATTGCCCAAATAGTTTAAATTCCAGTTTGCTCAGTTGAGAGAATATCACCTTTTTTTCTTCTGCAAGTCTTTAAGGATTGGGAATTTTAACAGGCCATTTACATCGTGCAGTTTCTGAAAGCCAAGTTAGTTTGTGTCTTTTCAAGAGTTTATTTTGGAGTTAAATGCTGTATTGTTCCCTTACATACTGTATGAGTTCTGTTAGGGTTTATTTGTTCTCACTGTTTTTCTGAGAGTTACCAGGTTTTGCTGCTTGTCGAAGGTCGCTGCTTTTCTGTGGGATTTATCACTAATTTATGCCATGCTGAACTGGGCAGCAAAATGATCTTGGTAATACCAGTGTTACATAGTGGATTTCATTACTAAGAATACTTTCAGTTTTACCTCAGTAAGTTACACTTCTCCCAACTATGTTAATCTGACTCCACTAGATTCTAAGATTCCATTTCATTCTGAGGATATTTGATATGATTATTATAGTTATAAAAAATGTTATATTCATCATTAGCATTGAATTTATTCTATTTATGTTCTCAATTAATATTATAATGTGGTGTCAGATTAGAAATTAGTACAAGTATGTGCTTCAGGCAGCTACCTCAGCCTATAGAGTGTGTGCCGCTCTGGGACCAGGCACTGCAGCTCCTCAGGCTCCACAAGACATTGCCCACACTCCACAAGCCCCCTCACCCAAGCCCTGCAGTGGCACCAACAGCCTCTGCAGGCACTCGCGCTGAATTCACACCAGTACAGGTTGACCCTGTGAGAAGGAGACAAACCAAATGCCAAGAGACAGCTCAGGGAGAGTGTGCCTCTCAAGCAGAATTGGGGTGGGAGCTGGAACCAAATGGGAAGCCTGACCCCTCCTGCAATGGGAAAGAAACACCTACCAAAAACAGATGGCCCAGTGTTGTTGGATGATGATGGAGCAGGTCCTCCAACAGCTCACTGAGAGTCACATGATCAAAAAGCAGGTTCTTCCAAAGTAAACCCATCGGATGGGGAGTCATCAGATGCTGAGGCCACCACTAAGCCTTTACCTATGAAGGAGATGACAAATGTGAGAAAGGGCTTTATCTGTTGTGAAGGTGAGCCACTTACCACCTGGCTGCTCCAGTGCTGGGATAATGGGGACAACAGCATCTATCTGGATGGTAGGGAAGCCAGGATCCCTGTCCAGAGGTGGAGGCATTGACCAGGCATTTGTGAGAAAGACCAACACTGCCAGTCTCTGGAGACGACTCCTGTCAGCCGTAAAGACCAGATATCCCTTCAGGGATGATATCAAATGCCACCCACACAAATGGACCTCCATGGAAAAAGGAATTAACTACCTGAGGGAGTTAGATGTGCAGCAGGTTGTTTATGGGGATAGGCAAGTGGTGGGCCCTGATGCAATGCTGTGCCAGCGGCCTGTGCTGGGGAAGTTTGTGCAGAGTGCACCATCAGTGTGTGCCCACACACTGTCAGCAATGGTGTGGGGACGAGGTGGTGAGGAACCAACAGTGACTGAAGTGGCTGCCAAGGTACAACAGTATGAGGACAGTGTCTCTGGTCCCATACGGGCCTGCACATCGGTCCTGGAGACGTCATTTGAAAAACTGTTTGAAAAACTAGAGAGGAGGGAGAATAAATCCTACTCTTCTCCTGTATGGGCCCGTGTTGAAGCCCTTATGAGGCGATGATCTCCTGTGGGACCGGCTAAACAGGAACAATACATGTCACGACATACCCTGTGGTCTCTCCTGCGTAAGTTTGGAGAGCAAATGAGCAGTTGGAATGGGAAACCTGCCTCTGACTTATGATCACGAGTGCTCTACTTAGAAGGTAAACCAAAAAGGAGTGAAAATGTTTCCGGAAGGGCAGCTGCTCCGGCCTGCCATGAGCAGTGACCCAGCCCAGGCAGGCAGGCCTCAGACGTGAGCAGGGCGAAGAAGGTGCCGTGCCTGGCGTCTGCACAGACACCCTGTTTCCAGAAGGGCGGCTGCTCCAGCCCGCAGTGAGCAGTGACCCAGCCCAGGCACGCAGGCCTCAGACCCGCACATGAGCAGGGCGAAGAAGGGGCCGTGCCTGGCGTCTGCACAGACACCCTGCCAGCCCTCTGAGCCAGGTAAACCCCTGAACTACACAAAGCCAGGCAAACCACACCAAGCCGGTAAGCTACCCAAACCCAGCTTTCAACAGGGGGTGCTGCCCTCGGGGTCAGAGGGGCCCTGCCTCCAGCCGGGCGGAGGGGAGGGGCAAGAGAGTGTCTTGGGCTGTGGGGATTCGATGGCCTGGCACGTCTGAACCACAGAAGTACAGAGCCCTGGTGAACAGTGGTGCACAGTGCACCCTATTGCCATCGGATCAGAGAGGGACAGAGTCTGGCACTGTCACTGGAGTGAGGGAAGGTTCTCGGGAACTGACTGTGGTAGAGGGTGTGTGGTTTTTCCCACTAAACTGTAACAATAAAATCCTGCAACACACTTAACTCCGCGGGACATTAGGAGGGTAAATGGGTGGGCTGTCAAGGAGGAGAGCAAAGAAAGCTAAGCAACAGAGAATTATCAAGGGCCTATAGTGAAGAAGACACATTCGCTAAGAAGGGAAGGTGCTAATCAGCTCCTGAACTGTTAAACAGCATTTATAGTGTAAAGAAGAGGAAGGGATACATGCAATTAAGTAAATGATATATCTGCCTATTCAGGAACAGGCAAGTCACCCAGTCCTGTCTGCCTCATCCCATAACTGACACTCCAGAAGGAAGTAGTGATTTGCCAAGTTTCTGCAATTTTCAAAGTGCTCTACAAGCATGAAGAATTAAGCATACAATAACATGATGGTTACTCTGAAATCAAGGGAAAAATCTCTTTCCTATGAAGTGAATATAGTGATTCAGCAAGGAGAATGGCAAAAGAGCCTCAGCTCCCTGATTTCCAAAGACTGACATCCATGTTATTCCTTCTGTATTCGAGTTCTTCCACAAAATCTATATAGCAAATAGAAAATCTCTGGTGTTAGATTTTGAAGAGACTTGTTTTTCCACTCTAAAATGTTGCTTGTATTGCATTATGTCACTGGACATATACTTTCCCATCCAGAAAATATACCTTATAGTCCAGTTTATTTTATAAGTTGAGGTGTTTAGAACTAGAATAGTCACCTGTGTGTCCAAAAGTTTCTTATTTTTCCCCCAGCAGACTCTGGACTCAGGCTTTCTCCCCAAAAGGCATCACGTAAAGAATTTTAATTCAGAACAACAGAAAAATCACCTGTTTTCCAGAGATCATTTCTGTAGTGGCCTTCATTACTTATAAGTTGATTTTTGATTTTTTATTTTTTTCTTACTATACCTAGAATTCAGCTTCTTATGTCTACCTCAAGGAATCTTTTAGTGAAATCAAATGACCTCAGTCACTACTTGTGCAGTTTTGTTTCAGATGAATTCAGGCTGTCAGTGGTGTGCTTTCTCTAGCCAGTTTAGCAGCTCTTTTCCACACCTCTTCTGTTTTTCAAGAACTTTTTCCCTAGGTCACTGGAACCTAATACAGTGGTCCAGTACCTTTCTCACTAGTGGCTTTGACACAGCAATAACGTTACTCGTTGTCTTGCACATGATGTTTCTGATTCCAGAAGTTCTTTGGGATGCAGCTGTACCTTAGAAGCTTTAAAGTGCCTTTAAAAAAGCAGCTTTAACTTGCAAGAGGCTGTTCTCTGTATGGAAACACATCCTTATACCTTGTCCATTGTTATATCACTGGATATCTTGGACTGTATTAAAATAGATTTGGACCCAGCTGACCAGGTGTGTCTGGTCACTTCTTATGACTGCCCAGTTCCTCCCAGTATTTGCCATTTTGCTGTAGTGATTATATATGTACTAGTTGGATGAAAATATTAAATGTTATGAGAGAAAATGTAAACCCCTTTGGGCACTGCAGCAGCTCTATCCTTCTGTGTCTACTTTGGATCCATGCAGAGACTGTTAAAAATACCCCTTTCAGAGAATTATGCCCAAGTGTCAAACTGTCAGTTAGCTAGTTCTTAATCCATCTGACATGTACTATATTGTTATGGTATACGCCTGATTTTCTAAAAGGGAACTCTGAGGAGTTCATGTCATCACAATTTCTTTGTCCAACAAACTTGTAGCTCTCGAAGACTCTAGTCAGGCTTGTCCAACTAAGCCTGATTTTCATAAAGCCACACTGCTTGGTTGGCACTGTTTATATTCCTGTTTCTTAATTAAGAGAATTCTGTACCAGTTTTTTCATTATTTTTCATGTGACTGAAGTCAGAAGTCCTCCTTATTTACAGAACATTTCTGGGTTTTCTGCTTAATTTTAACTACCTTTATCTAGTAATGTGCCTGGCACATTACTGGAGTTTCTTCCTCCTAATAGACCTTTAGAATCAAGATATTGTTGCTGCTCTCAGTCCTGACGTATTTTTTTCCTGGGTATTTTCATTTATCACAGTCACTCTTTACAAAAGAAGCTTTTATTTTAGACCAATTACTTGCTATTATTTTTCCTATTTGGTAGATGTTTGTTTGTTTGTTTGTTTTCTTTTATTCCTCTCCTTTTTTTTTCTATGAAACAGGGGCATGATTTTAGTCAAAACTATCCTCTTTTTTTAATTATGTCTGATTGCCATCAAATGGTAATTTTCATTATATTTTTCCTATGTGCTTTACTCTCTTAGTCAGGTTTTGTTCAAATTCTTTCAGCCTTCAGTAATTTCTCTTCTCAATCCTCAGCTAAAAATGTTAGCAAGAGGTCGGTCCTCTATATGACATCAGGAACATAATGAACCTAATCTGGTTGTGATCTTTGGTCCCTCATCACTCACCAGCATGATATCCAGATGTTAATTCATCTTCTCCAGTCATTAGGAGGTCCAGTTTGGGGTTATGGCTTTTTAGATGCAATATATTTTGTTTCAAAGTATTGCCTGCATGTTTTTGAAACTGTGATGGTTGGTTTCTTTGTGTTTTTTTTTTTTTTTTCACTAACTGTAAAAATTTATCCCAAAACTTGTCACTGCTTCCATCCACCCCTTCCCTCCCTTCATATATTAAATGCAAAAATATCTGACAAAAACATCCTGCCATGACTGGTTGGTTTATAATAGACCCCTACAAGAGCTTTTATAAGGAGAAAATGATCCACATTGCATGGAAATTAAAGGTACAAGGAAATTGTAATTGAAGTTAAGCACTTTCTGAAGCATTTTGTTATTTATGTTACATCATTTTCAGCACTTGCTGGTGTTTCATTCTGATCCAGCCTCCACTATCACTTAAGTATGGATTTAATTAAGTATTTTTCTAACGACACCACAACTATGATGTAGCCCAGTTAAATGCAAAGCTTCTGGAGTGAGGTGTGTTTGAGAGTTTCCAGATAGAGAGCAGGAAATCCGGTGGACAAAAATCACTAGGTAACTGATCCAATACCAGGGTAGGTGATTAGAAGGTGAGAAAAACAATTGGCAGGTGGAAAAAGGCTAAAAAGAAATCATTGCGAGGTGGCAAGAGTCAAACAGAAGATATTGGGGAAAAGAGTAAGTTTAAAGCTATAGTCAAGCACAAGGAGAGATTTGGAAACAATAAAGAGAGGCTTGAACTTGGTGTGGAGCTAGAGAGGTGGAGTGAGATGATGCCTGAGAGGGGGGAGTAATGGTAGCTGATTTTGGAGCATCTTCCTGAAGTGCAGAGCAAAGGAACAAGATGAAGCAGTCCAGCAAGCAGTAACGAGTACTCAGAAGGGCAGAGATGAGAAAGGTGCTTTGCCCACTGAGGATGAAAGCAAATTATGAACGTTGGTCATAAACAAAGTCTTCTTGCCAGGGCAAAAGAACAGTTAGAGACTACAATGGAGGCCTGAGGAGAAGGGGCTGGTGACATTGTCAGTCTTGACAGAAAAAGAAGATAATTAGGGAAGAACATGAAGTCTTTTTTACAATGTAAATGTAAACCTGTCTTTTTTATTTCCCTGCAAAGCACCATGCATGTTTGTAACTCTGAGTCAATTGTATTTTTCTGCACATAGGAAGCCTGTAATAGCAAACAAGCTCCAAAAAAAAAGGGGAGATGGGGCAGACTGAACAGAAAGTGATGGTGGCAGGGAGGGAAAGTCTCTTCAGGAGCCACATGTTTAGAGCCTGTGGCTGAAGTTGTAACAGTGAATGCAAGCAACCCAAAAGGGCTGGGTAAAAACCATGAACAGTTGTTAGGAGCAAGAACACTAAGAATATATGAAAAGCAGCAAGTAATTAAGGTGACATCTCTGTGCCACAATGAAAGAGTGCAGTCTTCTCCACCTGGATCATTCACACTGGTCCCAGCCACCACACTGACCTCTCCCCGAGGAACAGGACTGGAAACAGAAAGTGATGGAAAGCCAAGGAATGCTGTGTGGAAAAAGAGAAAACTCTCAGCTATGTCAAGCAGGTGCAGTAGATCAAGATCCCTGAGCTTTTACTGTAATGCCAGCCCGAGCCACGATACAGCAGCGATCAGGCAGCCGGCGTCTGCAGTGACCACAAAATATGATTAATGTAGCCAGGGCTACCACGAGTCGCTACTTCATTACCAAGTTGGGTTGTACACGAAAGAACAAATAGTTTCAGGCTTTGAAGGGTCAATTCCAAGGCACCATGCAAAACAACATGCCATCTTCCACCTGCCAAGCACCTAATGTGTCTCAGCACCCGCCGGGTGATGGATCACTCATGCTACTCCGCACAGACGGGTCGGAGGGAATTCGCCCGCTTGGATTGGAGAGCTGGGATCGTTTGCTTTGTGTTCAGCTGGTACTCTGAATGTTTTCCTAAGTCCAGGGAATGATTTCAGAGCCACAAAATTATAGGAAAAGCGCTGGTTCTTAATATTCTGCAGGCAAAGGGGATGCTGCAGGTGCAGCTCCGTAGGTGACTCGGAATTATCCCAGCTGCAGGGTCGCTGTGCTCTTACCTCATTCTTGCTGGAGGAGCCCCTTGCAGCATTCCTGTCGATAGGATATACATGTTCTCAGCCAGAACAGTACTGCATGGGGAAAGATTCACATTGGGAATCATTTTTGCAGGGAATAATTTTCAGTAATAATGGAAGGAAGGTATTCAGGTGTTTACTAACTGTGTCTTACTGGGCTTTTCTTGGAATATAACTATTCTCCAATATACTATTAATATATTGTTGTTACATTTAAAGCTGAAAAAGGATTACTAAACCAATCACTTCCTAACCTGAAGCTGTTCTGTGCCTGAAAAGAGAGTCAGTCATAAAGCCATCTAATGGCTATGCAGCAGACCAACTCAATGTACCATAATAACTATACCTATGTATGATCTCTATAACTCCTGCTATTTGAATGGTCAGAGCCATAGGGTAAATTCTAGGAGGAAAGAGAAAGAAGGACATCTGAGGCAGTTTCTTGGCTGTACCTTTTGTGTCAGCAACCAAGGGCTGATGAGGCAGGGACCAGGCCTACCGAAGTTCTCCTGTTAAGGTAGATAGTACACTAAAGCATTTTCAGTTGCATGCAGTAAGACAACTTCCATAAGTTCAGCTTGGCAGACTGCTGTGGCAGTAAAGCACCATTCCAGCTGAAAAGTGAGTCATTTTGTGAGTCTAAGGATACAGAAATTGCCATATTGCATTGGGCCAGGAATCCATCTACCTTAATGTCCGGTCTCCAGCGTTGACCTCCTTCAGAAAATGATGTCTGACAGTAATCTCACTGATAAATTTTTCATGTAAGAATTGACTGCAGGATAAGGCCCCAAACACGGGATGTACAAATGGATGAAGCTGTGCAGATAGATGTAATGGAGAAGAAGAGTGGAGCTGCTCAAGGATGTCTTGTCATCATGAGTGGACAGGTTTTACTTGGAGATATATCTTTATTAGTGATTTATTAGTGTTTCTGATATATGTCTACAGCCCAAAGCATGCAACAAGGGAGGAGCATTGTGGGGAAGAATCAGGCTTCATAGCAGGTCCGTCTGCTTGGAAAAGGGTACAGAGAATAGACCAAGAGGAAAAATCACTGGAAAAAAAAAAATCAGTAAGTGCTATAAATAGGGAGAACAGAAGGGAGGCAAAAAAATAAACAGCTGAGATAACACAAGTCTGTTGCTTCTGATATCAGATCCTGCAGGTAGGCCCTGAGTTGGTGTTTGGATAGAAGCATCAGTTGCTCTCATGGTTTAACCTCACCAGGCAATGAGGCACCATGCAGCTGCTCACCCACTCCCACCTCCCCAGACGGACAAGGGAGGTAAATGGGGGTGGGGGAAGAAATAAAAATCATGGGCTGAGGTAAAAACAGTTCAGTAGGACAGAAAAGGAAGGGAAAATAATAGTAACAACAGTCACAATGATGATAATAATATGATAATAACAGAATATATAAAACAAGTGATGCACAATACAATTGCTCACCACCTGCTGACCGATGCCCAGCCAGTCCCCAGGCTGTGGTGCCCCTCATCCAACTTCCCCCCAGTTTACATGCTGGGCAAGTCATCATATGTTATGGTGTCACCCTTTGGCTTGTTTGGGTCAGCTGTCCTGGCTGAGTCCCCTCACAGCTCCCTGTGCACTCCCAGCCTCTGCTGGAAGGGCAGTATGAGAAGCTGAAAAGTCCTTGGCTTAGTATAAACATGGCTTAGCAACAACTAAAACCATCAATAATGTGTTATCAACATTATTCTCAGCCTAAATCCAAAACACAGCCTTATACCAGCTACTAAGAAGAAAATTAACTTTATTCCAGCTGAAACCAGGACAGCTGCTTTGCAGAAATTTGCAACATCTGTTGAAGCTGTTCTGTAGACTGTAACCCTCTCCCCAGCACCAACTGCCACAGGAAAAGACAGCCCTTTTCATTAACTTTAGATATGTCAGCTTTCCATTTAATCTACCCCAGCGGCTGCTCCAAGAAGAACAAAATATTAAAAAGCAATAGGGAACAATTGTTTTATGAAGGCTTGATGCCTGCCCTTCTGCCTAGAGTGGCAGGAGCAGGGTAAATGAGTTTATGGTTTGGATAGAACATGAGATATGCAATACAGTGAATAGTGTAACATGACAAGGACAGAAAGCTCATCAATAGCAAGCATCCTGTAGCCTCCCAGAGTAATTATTAACGTGGTTCTGTTCCCCTACTTTGTCCTGAATATAGAGGAACTATTGATATTTCTTTTTTTTAATTATGGAAACATTTTATTCCACTGTCTCTTGCTGTGGCCTGTCCATTGTTGTTCTGATCACTATCTTGCTGGATGTGGGTATCGTTCTGATCAACAGGTACATGCTGTACAGAAACCTGTGTGCCAACAATACCCGGGTGGAGAACTCCCTTAATTAAAAGTTTTCTATTGAATTAGTTCAGTTCTATAAAGAACGGACTGAACCTAAACTTGAATATTAAAAGTTGTGTAGAGCATTGTATTTAAACTTGCTTTTTTTTGGTGATATTTAATCAAGTGCTTTTCTTCTGCCCCTTATGGAATATGCTAAGAAGTTTATATTTACATGTTTGTCAAAGTGGCAATAGCAGGCATATTTCAGATGCATTTAGGGTGGATGCATACCAGGTCATTGTTCCAAGAGGTTATTTTTCCTCCTCTTTGCCCCACCCTGTACTCAGCACTGGTGAGGACACAGCTTGAGTACTGTGTTCACTTTTGGGCACCAGAATATCAGAAAGACATTGAGGTGCTAGTGTGGATCCACAGAAGAGCTTCAGTGGAAACAAAGGTCACATTTTTTTCATAATTTCAGTCTTTACGTGCCCATTCAGAGTGTTACTTAACATGTATGTAGAGTTAGAAATTTCCTCTTTAAACTCAGTGGAGACATGTTTTGTTCATATCTTCATATGAACAAAATATGTGCTTAATAACTTTACCAATAACCTTAGTAAATTAGAGGCAAAGTTGCCGAATTTGTACTTGTCTACATGGCTTGAACTTCTGGTGTGTTGAGCAAACACAGGGCTGCATGGTGGAGGCATCAGCTACAGGACTGGAATCAAGGACAGTCATTTTTTTTCCAACATAAAAACCTTCCATTTGGAGTTAGAAATACCTTCACCTGACATGACTTTATATACATGTCCATGCACACTGAGCTGATTTTCTATCTCTGAAGGGTTACTTATCAGTGGCTATTTCAGGTGGGATTTGTTTGTGATTTTTAAAGCAAGACACAGAAAGGAAGGCATTCAGCCTGTAACTTCTGAATGCTTGGTTGCTTTACATGTTTTGATGCTTTTTACATGTTGACTCTTTCCTGCAGATGCAAAAGTAAGTTCGCCTCATTTTTGTTGAAATGGAAGCATGTGACCTTTAGTTTGTTAGTGTGAGAGGAGATATTAGCAGGAGTACTGGGCCACCTTCTTTGGGCTCCCCTTGTCCACGGTGTGAATGCTGCCTTCTGAAATAAGGCACCAGCAGACCTGCTGTGTGACTGGTTTAATCCACCTCGGGCCATGGGCTGAGCAAACCGAGGCAGTTCCTCCTCCCAAAGGTGCACACCACTCTCACACATTAGCCAGTGTGCATGGGTGGGAGAAGTGTTCTTTCCTCAGATCCCAGCAAGTGGCCTCTCACTGCAGAAATGTTCAAAGCCAAATGTTTTCACTCCCATCTTCTGTATTTCTTAAGCTAATAAGAGGGGAAGCAAGGTGTTTTCCCAGGTCTGTTTTAGTGTGTGGGCATTGCATTTTAGATTGCTGCTGACCTTGCTGGTGCCATGACCCCTTACGAGGGGCAAGTGGCACTAGGAATGACTGATGGATAACTGTGGAGGTTTCACTACTCTGCTGGGTGACATGGTGGGTAGATGCAGGTCTGGAAGCCAGATTCTGCTTGCTTGGATTAAACAGGGAGAGCGTCG
>NW_008581993.1:196470-196798 GCF_000691845.1 Merops nubicus
CTCTTATCAGGGAAATAGAACATGAGTGCCTACAGACCCTGAGGAGGTTGTAGCTGCAATGACAACACCCTGGCTGGCAGGATTCAGGTTGTTGAATGCTGCCTCCCAAAGAGTTTGGGGAGCCTCTCTCACTTTCTGCACACTACACAGTATTGATAATAAATAGTAACTCATAAGTCAAATATGGGTAGTTGTTTATTTCTCTAGGGGCAAGAGCAAGCAATTCTGTAGTCAGTAATTCTGTGTTAAAAGTGTTACTCGGTGAATTCTGAAAAGGAATTCTGGAATTAAAAAAAAAAAAAAAAAACAAACAAAAAACCAAAAAAAA
>NW_008581993.1:196891-197203 GCF_000691845.1 Merops nubicus
TTAACACATCAGATGAGACTTCAATTCTTTTTTGGAGGGGTTGCCTGTACCACTTTATAGGAGAAACTGTTCTGCCAGTGCATGAGCAGGCTGCTCAACTTGCAAACATTTTTCCCTATGAATGTGCTGCAGGAAATTTTTACTGACAGGTTATTATGACTACTTTAATGCACATATGACCCACTGTCTGGAAGACAGTTAAAATTATAAACTGTTCATAAATTTACTGACACTGTTGGCAACACTGTGTTACAGCAGTAAACATTTAATTTGATCCTCATTTCTTAAAATAGTGGTATTGCTACGCCTGCA